>NC_080669.1:57297520-57449399 GCF_027579445.1 Ammospiza nelsoni | reverse complement strand
CCTTCATCCGACACTTCCTTCCTTCCTTCCTTCCTTCCTTCCTTCCTTCCTTCCTTCCTTCCTTCCTTCCTTCCTTCCTTCCGACACTTCCTTCCGACACTTCCTTCCGACACTTCCTTCCGACACTTCCTTCCTTCCATCCGACACTTCCTTCCGACACTTCCTTCCGACACTTCCTTCCGACACTTCCTTCCTTCCTTCCTTCCTTCCTTCCTTCCTTCCTTCCTTCCTTCCTTCCTTCCTTCCTTCCTTCCGACACTTCCTTCCGACACTTCCTTTCGACACTTCCTTCCGACACTTCCTTCCGACACTTCCTTCCGACACTTCCTTCCTTCCTTCCTTCAAACACTTCCATCCGACGCTTCCTTCCGACACTTCCTTCCGACACGGCCTTCCAAAACTTCCTTACGACTCGTCCTTCCTTCCGACACTTCCTTCCTTCCGACACTTCCTTCGGACACTTCCTTCCGACACTTCCTTCCGACACTTCCTTCCTTCCGAAACTTCCTTCCTTACCACAATCCCTTCTTTCCGACACTTCCTGCCTTCCTTCCGACACTTCCTTCCTTCCTGCCTTCCTTCCTTCCTTCCTTCCTTCCTTCCTTCCTTCCTTCCTTCCTTCCTTCCTTCCTTCCTTCCGACACTTCCTTCCGACACTTCCTTCCGACACTTCCTTCCTTCCTTCCGACACTTCCTTCCTTCTGACACTTCCTTTCATCTGACATTTCCTTCCGACACTTCCTTCAGACACTGCCTTCCGACACTTCCTTCCGACACTTCATTCCAACACTGCCTTCCGACACTTCCTTCCGACACTTCCTTTCTTCCGAAACTTCCTTCCTTCCGACAATTCCTTCTTTTCGACACTTCCTTCCTGCCTTCCGACACTTCCTTCCTTCCTCCCTTCCTCCCGTTCTTCCTTCCTTCCTTCCTTCCTTCCATTTTTCCTTCCTTCCTTCCTTCCTTCCTTCCTTCCTTCCTTCCTTCCTTCCTTCCTTCCTTCCTTCCTTCCTTCCTTCCTTCCTTCCTTCCTTCCTTCCTTCCTCCTTCCTTCCGTCCTTCCTTCCTTCCTTCCTTCCTTCCTTCTTTCCTTCCTTCCTTCCTTCCTTCCTTCCTTCCTTCCTTCCGACACTTCCTTCCGACACTTCCTTCCGACACTTCCTTCCGACACTTCCTTCCGACACTTCCTTCCGACACTTCCTTCCTTCCATCCGACACTTCCTTCCGACACTTCCTTCCGACACTTCCTTCCGACACTTCCTTCCTTCCGACACTTCCTTCCTTCCGACACTTCCTTCTTTCCGACAGTTCCTTCCTTCCTTCCTTCCTTCCTTCCTTCCTTCCTTCCTTCCTTCCTTCCTTCCTTCCTTCCTTCCTTCCTTCCTTCCTTCCTTCCTTCCTTCCTTCCTTCCTTCCTTCCTTCCTTCTTTCCTTCCTTCCTTCCTTCCTTCCAACACTTCCTTCCTTCCGACACTTCCTTCCATCCGACATTTCCTTCTGACACTTCCTTCGGACACTGCCTTCCGACACTTCCTTCTGACACTTCATTCCAACACTGCCTTCCGAAACTTCCTTCCTAAACTTACTTCCTTCCTTCCTTCCTTCCTTCCTTCCTTACTTCCTTCCTTCCTTCCGACACTTCCTTCCGACACTTCCTTTCGACACTTCCTTCCGACACTTCCTTCCGACACTTCCTTCCGACACTTCCTTCCTTCCTTCCTTCAAACACTTCCATCCGACGCTTCCTTCCGACACTTCCTTCCGACACGGCCTTCCAAAACTTCCTTACGAGTCGTCCTTCCTTCCGACACTTCCTTCCTTCCGACACTTCCTTCCGACACTTCCTTCCGACACTTCCTTCCGACACTTCCTTCCTTCCGAAACTTCCTTCCTTACCACAATCCCTTCTTTCCGACACTTCCTGCCTTCCTTCCTTCCTTCCTTCCTTCCTTCCTTCCTTCCTTCCTTCCTTCCGACACTTCCTTCCGACACTTCCTTCCGACACTTCCTTCCTTCCTTCCGACACTTCCTTCCTTCTGACACTTCCTTCCATCTGACATTTCCTTCCGACACTTCCTTCAGACACTGCCTTCCGACACTTCCTTCCGACACTTCATTCCAACACTGCTTCCGACACTTCCTTCCGACACTTCCTTTCTTCCGAACTTCCTTCCTTCCGACAATTCCTTCTTTCCGACACTTCCTTCCTGCCTTCCGACACTTCCTTCCTTCCTCCCTTCCTCCCGTTCTTCCTTCCTTAATTCCTTCCTTCCTTCCTTCCATTCTTCCTTCCTTCCTTCCTTCCTTCCGACCATTCCTTCCGACACTTCGTTCCGACACTTCCTTCCTTCCTTCCTTCCGACACTTCCTTCCGACACTTCCTTCCGACACTTCCTTCCGACACTTCCTTACTTCCGACACTGCCTTCCTTCCGACACTTCCTTCCGACACTTTCTTCCGACACTTCCTTACTTCCGACACTTCCTTCCTTCCGACATGTCTTTCCAACACTTCCTTCCGACACTTCCTTCCGACATTTCCTTCCTTCCGACACTTCCTTCCTTCGACAATTGCCTCTTTGTAACGCTTCCTTCCTTCCTTCTTTCCTTCCTTCCTTCCTTCCTTCCTTCCTTCCTTCCTTCCTTCCTTCCTTCCTTCCTTCCTTCCTTCCTTCCTTCCTTCCTTCCTTCCTTCCTTCCTTCCTTCCATCCATCCTTCCTTCCTTCCTTCCTTCCTTCCTTCCTTCCTTCCTTCCTTCCTTCCTTTTTTCCTTCCTTCCTTCGTCCCTTTTTCCTTCCTTCCTTCCTTCCTTCCTTCCTTCCTTCCTTCCTTCCTTCCTTCCGACACTTCCTTCCGACACTTCCTTCCGACACTTCCTTCCGACACTTCCTTCCGACACTTCCTTCCGACACTTCCTTCCGACACTTCCTTCCGACACTTCCTTCCATCCTTCCGACACTTCCTTCCGACACTTCGTTCCTTCCGACACTTCCTTCCATCTGACATATCCTTCCGACACTTCCTTCGGACACTGCCTTCCGACACTTCCTTCCGACACTTCCTTCCGACACTTCCTTCCGACACTTCCTTCGGACACTTCCTTCCTTCATTCCGGCACTTCCTTCCGACACTCCCTCCCTTCCTTCTTCCTTCCTTCCTTCCTTCCTTCCTTCCTTCCTTCCTTCCTTCCTTCCTTCCTTCCTTCCTTCCTTCCTTCCTTCCTTCCTTCCGACACTTCCTTCCGACACTTCCTTCCGACACATCCTTCCGACACTTCCTTCCGACACTTCCTTCCGACACTTCCTTCCATCCGACATTTCCTTCCGACATTTAATTCGGACACTGCCTTCCGACACTTCCTTCCGACACTTCCTTACGACACTTCCTTACGACACTTCCTTACTTCCGACACTTCCTTCCGACACGTCCTTCCGACATTTCCTTCCTTGCGACACTTCCTTCCTTCCGACAATTCCTTGTTTCCGACGCTTCCTTCCTTCCTTCCTCCCTTCCTTCCTTCCTTCCTTCCTTCCTTCCTTCCTTCCTTCCTTCCGACACTTCCTTCCGACACTTCCTTCCTTCCGATACTTCCTTCCTTCCGACGCTCCTTCCGACACTTCCTTCCGACACTTCCTTACTTCCGACACTTCCTTCCTTCCGGACACGTCCTTCCGACACTTCCCTCCGACACTTCCTTCCGACACTTCCTTCCTTCCTTCCGACACTTCCTTCCTTCCTTCCGATACTTCCTTCCGACACTTCGTTGTAACACTTCCTTCCGACACTTCCTTCCGACACTTCCATCCTTCATTCCGACACTTCCTTCCGACGCTTCCTCCCTCCCTTCCTTCCTTCCGACACTTCCTTCCGACACTTCCTTCCGACACTTCCTTCTGAAACTTCCTTCCGACACTTCCTTCCGACACTTCCTTCCGACACTTCCTTCCTTCCTTCCGACACTTCCTTCCTTTTGACACTTCCTTCCATCCGACATTTCCTTTTGACACTTCCTTCGGAGACTGCCTTCCGATACTTCCTTCCGACACTTCCCTCCGACACTTCCTTCCGACACTTCCATCCGACACTTCCTTCCGACACTTCCTTCCTTCCTTCTGACACTTCCTTCCTTCTTTCCGGCACTTCCTTCCAACACTTCCTTCCCACACTTCTTTCCGACTCTTCCTTCCGACACTTCCATCCTTCATTCCAACACTTCCTTCCGACACTTCCTTCCGACACTTCCTTCCATCCTTCCGACACTTCCTTCCGACACTTCGTTCCTTCCGACACTTCCTTCCATCTGACATATCCTTCCGACACTTCCTTCGGACACTGCCTTCCGACACTTCCTTCCGACACTTCCTTCCGACACTTCCTTCCGACACTTCCTTCGGACACTTCCTTCCTTCATTCCGGCACTTCCTTCCGACACTCCCTCCCTTCCTTCCTTCCTTCCTTCCTTCCTTCCTTCCTTCCTTCCTTCCTTCCTTCCTTCCTTCCTTCCTTCCTTCCGACACTTCCTTCCGACACTTCCTTCCGACACATCCTTCCGACACTTCCTTCCGACACTTCCTTCCGACACTTCCTTCCATCCGACATTTCCTTCCGACATTTAATTCGGACACTGCCTTCCGACACTTCCTTCCGACACTTCCTTACGACACTTCCTTACGACACTTCCTTACTTCCGACACTTCCTTCCGACACGTCCTTCCGACATTTCCTTCCTTGCGACACTTCCTTCCTTCCGACAATTCCTTGTTTCCGACGCTTCCTTCCTTCCTTCCTCCTTCCTTCCTTCCTTCCTTCCTTCCTTCCTTCCTTCCTTCCGACACTTCCTTCCTTCCTTCCGACACTTCCTTCCGACACTTCCTTCCTTCCGATACTTCCTTCCTTCCGACGCTTCCTTCCGACACTTCCTTCCGACACTTCCTTACTTCCGACACTTCCTTTCCTTCCGACACGTCCTTCCGACACTTCCCTCCGACACTTCCTTCCGACACTTCCTTCCTTCCTTCCGACACTTCCTTCCTTCCTTCCGATACTTCCTTCCGACACTTCGTTGTAACACTTCCTTCCGACACTTCCTTCTGACACTTCCATCCTTCATTCCGACACTTCCTTCCGACGCTTCCTCCCTCCCTTGTTCTTCCGCCTTCCTTCCTTCCGACACTTCCTTCCGACACTTCCTTCCGACACTTCCTTCTGAAACTTCCTTCCGACACTTCCTTCCGACACTTCCTTCCGACACTTCCTTCCTTCCTTCCGACACTTCCTTCCTTTTGACACTTCCTTCCATCCGACATTTCCTTTTGACACTTCCTTCGGACACTGCCTTCCGATACTTCCTTCCGACACTTCCCTCCGACACTTCCTTCCGACACTTCCATCCGACACTTCCTTCCGACACTTCCTTCCTTCCTTCTGACACTTCCTTCCTTCTTTCCGGCACTTCCTTCCAACACTTCCTTCCCACACTTCTTTCCGACTCTTCCTTCCGACACTTCCATCCTTCATTCCAACACTTCCTTCCGACGCTTCCTCCCTCCCTTCCTTCTTTCCTTCCTTCCTTCCGACACTTCCTTCCTTCCTTCCGACACTTCCTTCCGACACTTCCTTCCGACACTTCCTTCCTTCCTTCCGACACTTCCTTCCTTCCGACACTTCCTTCCATCCGACATTTCCTTCTGACACTTCCTTCGGACACTGCCTTCCGACACTTCCTTCCGACACTTCCTTCCTTCCGACACTTCCTTCCTTCCGACAATTCCTTCTTTCCGACGCTTACTTCCTTCCTTACGACACTTCCTTCCTTCCTTCCTTCCTTCCTTCCTTCCTTCCTTCCTTCCTTCCTTCCTTCCTTCCTTCCTTCCTTCCTTCCTTCCTTCCTTCCTTCCTTCCTTCCTTCCTTCCTTCCTTCCTTCCTTCCTTCCTTCCTTCCTTCCTTCCTTCCTTCCTTCCTTCCTTCCTTCCTTCCTTCCTTCCTTCCTTCCTTCCTTCCTTCCTTCCTTCCTTCCTTCTATCCTTCCTTCCGACACTTCCTTTCCGACACTTCCTTCCGACGCTTCCTCCCTTCCTTCCTTCCTTCCTTCCTTCCTTCCTTCCTTCCTTCCTTCCGACACTTCCTTCCGACACTTCCTTCCCACACTTCCTTCCGACACTTCCTTCCGACACTTCCTTCCGACACATCCTTCCGACACTTCCTTCCGACACTTCCTTCCGACACTTCCTTCCATCCGACATTTCCTTCCGACATTTCCTTCGGACACTGCCTTCCGACACTTCCTTCCGACACTTCCTTATGACACTTTCATTACGACACTTCCTTACTTCCGACACTTCCTTCCGACACGTCCTTCCGACATGTCCTTCCTTGCGACACTTCCTTCCTTCCGACACTTCCTTCCGACACTTCCTTCCGACACTTCCTTCCTTCCTTCCGACACTTCCTTCCTTCCTTCCTTCCTTCCTTCCTTCCTTCCTTCCTTCCTTCCTTCCTTCCTTCCTTCCTTCCTTCATTCCTTCCTTCCTTCCTTCCTTCCTTCCTTCTGACACTTCCTTCCGACACTTCCTTCCTTCCGACACTTCCGACACTTCCGACACTTCCGACACTTCCGACACTTCCCTCCGACACTTCCTTCCGACACTTCCTTCCATCCGACATTTCCTTCCGACATTTAATTCGGACACTGCCTTCCGACACTTCCTTCCGACACTTCCTTCCGACACTTCCTTACGACACTTCCTTACTTCCGACACTTCCTTCCGAAACGTCCTTCCGACATTTCCTTCCTTGCGACACTTCCTTCCTTCCGACAATTCCTTGTTTCCGACGCTTCCTTCCTTCCTTCCTCCCTTCCTTCCTTCCTTCCTTCCTTCCTTCCTTCCTTCCTTCCTTCCTTCCTTCCGACACTTCCTTCCTTCCTTCCTTCCTTCCTTCCTTCCTTCCGACACTTCCTTCCTTCCTTCCGATACTTCCTTCCTTCCGACGCTTCCTTCCGACACTTCCTTCCGACACTTCCTTACTTCCGACACTTCCTTCCTTCCGACACGTCCTTCCGACACTTCCCTCCGACACTTCCTTCCGACACTTCCTTCCTTCCTTCCGACACTTCCTTCCTTCCTTCCGATACTTCCTTCCGACACTTCGTTGTAACACTTCCTTCCGACACTTCCTTCCGACACTTCCTTCCGACACTTCCTTCCGACACTTCCTTCCATCCGACATTTCCTTCCGACATTTAATTCGGACACTGCCTTCCGACACTTCCTTCCGACACTTCCTTACGACACTTCCTTACGACACTTCCTTACTTCCGACACTTCCTTCCGACACGTCCTTCCGACATTTCCTTCCTTGCGACACTTCCTTCTTTCCGACAATTCCTTGTTTCCGACGCTTCCTTCCTTCCTTCCTCCCTTCCTTCCTTCCTTCCTTCCTTCCTTCCTTCCGACACTTCCTTCCTTCCTTCCGACACTTCCTTCCGACACTTCCTTCCTTCCGATACTTCCTTCCTTCCGACGCTTCCTTCCGACACTTCCTTCCGACACTTCCTTACTTCCGACACTTCCTTCCTTCCGACACGTCCTTCCGACACTTCCCTCCGACACTTCCTTCCGACACTTCCTTCCTTCCTTCCGACACTTCCTTCCTTCCTTCCGATACTTCCTTCCGACACTTCGTTGTAACACTTCCTTCCGACACTTCCTTCCGACACTTCCATCCTTCATTCCGACACTTCCTTCCGACGCTTCCTCCCTCCCTTCCTTCCTTCCGACACTTCCTTCCGACACTTCCTTCCGACACTTCCTTCTGAAACTTCCTTCCGACACTTCCTTCCGACACTTCCTTCCGACACTTCCTTCCTTCCTTCCGACACTTCCTTCCTTTTGACACTTCCTTCCATCCGACATTTCCTTTTGACACTTCCTTCGGACACTGCCTTCCGATACTTCCTTCCGACACTTCCCTCCGACACTTCCTTCCGACACTTCCATCCGACACTTCCTTCCGACACTTCCTTCCTTCCTTCTGACACTTCCTTCCTTCTTTCCGGCACTTCCTTCCAACACTTCCTTCCCACACTTCTTTCCGACTCTTCCTTCCGACACTTCCATCCTTCATTCCAACACTTCCTTCCGACGCTTCCTCCCTCCCTTCCTTCTTTCCTTCCTTCCTTCCGACACTTCCTTCCTTCCTTCCGACACTTCCTTCCGACACTTCCTTCCGACACTTCCTTCCTTCCTTCCGACACTTCCTTCCTTCCGACACTTCCTTCCATCCGACATTTCCTTCTGACACTTCCTTCGGACACTGCCTTCCGACACTTCCTTCCGACACTTCCTTCCTTCCGACACTTCCTTCCTTCCGACAATTCCTTCTTTCCGACGCTTACTTCCTTCCTTACGACACTTCCTTCCTTCCTTCCTTCCTTCCTTCCTTCCTTCCTTCCTTCCTTCCTTCCTTCCTTCCTTCCTTCCTTCCTTCCTTCCTTCCTTCCTTCCTTCCTTCCTTCTATCCTTCCTTCCGACACTTCCTTTCCGACACTTCCTTCCGACGCTTCCTCCCTTCCTTCCTTCCTTCCTTCCTTCCTTCCTTCCTTCCTTCCTTCCGACACTTCCTTCCGACACTTCCTTCCCACACTTCCTTCCGACACTTCCTTCCGACACTTCCTTCCGACACATCCTTCCGACACTTCCTTCCGACACTTCCTTCCGACACTTCCTTCCATCCGACATTTCCTTCCGACATTTCCTTCGGACACTGCCTTCCGACACTTCCTTCCGACACTTCCTTATGACACTTTCATTACGACACTTCCTTACTTCCGACACTTCCTTCCGACACGTCCTTCCGACATGTCCTTCCTTGCGACACTTCCTTCCTTCCGACACTTCCTTCCGACACTTCCTTCCGACACTTCCTTCCTTCCTTCCGACACTTCCTTCCTTCCTTCCTTCCTTCCTTCCTTCCTTCCTTCCTTCCTTCCTTCCTTCCTTCCTTCCTTCCTTCCTTCCTTCCTTCCTTCCTTCCTTCCTTCCTTCCTTCATTCCTTCCTTCCTTCTGACACTTCCTTCCGACACTTCCTTCCTTCCGACACTTCCGACACTTCCGACACTTCCGACACTTCCGACACTTCCCTCCGACACTTCCTTCCTTCCTTCCTTCCTTCCTTCCTTCCTTCCTTCCTTCCGACACTTCCTTCCTTCCGACACTTCCTTCCTTCCGACACTTCCTTCCATCCGACATTTCCTTCCGAAACTTCCTTCGGACACTGCCTTCCGACACTTCCTTCCGACACGTCATTCCAACACTTCCTTCCGAAACTTCCTTCCGACACTTCCTTACTTCCGACACTTCCTTCCTTCCGACACTTCCTTCCGACACTTCCTTCCGACACTTCCTTCCTTCCTTCCTTCCGACACTTCCGACAATTCCTTCTTTCCGACACTTCCTTCCTTCCTTCCGACACTTCCTTCCGACACTTCCTTCCTTCCTTCCTTCCTTCCTTCCTTCCTTCCTTCCTTCCTTCCGACACTTCCTTCCGACACTTCCTTCCGACACTTCCTTCCGACACTTCCTTCCGACACTTCCTTCTTTCCGATACTTCCTTCCTTCCGACGCTTCCTTCCTTCCTTCCTTCTGACACTTCCTTCCTTCCGACACTTCCTTCCTTCCGACACTTCCTTCCTTCCGACACTTCCTTCCAACACTTCCTTCCAACACTTCCTTTCCTTCCTTCCTTCCTTCCTTCCTTCCTTCCTTCCTTCCTTCCTTCCTTCCTTCCTTCCTTCCTTCCTTCCTTCCTTCCGACACTTTCTTCCGACACTTCCTTCCTTCCTTCCTTTCTTTCCTTCCTTCCTTCCTTCCTTCCTTCCTTCCTTCCTTCCTTCCTTCCGACACTTCCGACACTTCCGACACTTCCGACACTTCCGACACTTCCTTCCTTCCGACACTTCCTTCCTTCCTTCCGACACTTCCTTCCTTCCTTCCGACATTTCCTTCCTTCCGACACTTCCTTCCTTCTGACAATTCCTTGTTTCCGACGCTTCCTTCCTTCCTTCCTCCCTTCCTTCCTTCCTTCCTTCCTTCCTTCCTTCCTTCCTTCCGCCCTTCCTTCCGCCCTTCCTTCCTTCCTTCCGCCCTTCCGACACTTCCTTCCGACACTTCCTTCCGTCCGATACTTCCTTCCTTCCGACGCTTCCTTCCGACACTTCCTTCCGACACTTCCTTACTTCCGACACTTCCTTGCTTCCGACACGTCCTTCCGACACTTCCCTCCGACACTTCCTTCCGACACTTCCTTCCTTCCTTCCGACACTTCCTTCCTTCCTTCCGACACTTCCTTCCGACACTTCGTTGTAACACTTCCTTCCGACACTTCTTTCCGACACTTCCATCCTTCATTCCGACACTTCCTTCCGACGCTTCCTCCCTCCCTTCCTTCCTTCCGACACTTCCTTCCGACACTTCCTTCCGACACTTCCTTCTGAAACTTCCTTCCGACACTTCCTTCCGACACTTCCTTCCGACACTTCCTTCCTTCCTTCCGACACTTCCTTCCTTCCGACACTTCCTTCCATCCGACATTTCCTTTTGACACTTCCTTCGGACACTGCCTTCCGATACTTCCTTCCGACACTTCCCTCCGACACTTCCTTCCGACACTTCCATCCGACACTTCCTTCCGACACTTCCTTCCTTCCTTCTGACACTTCCTTCCTTCTTTCCGGCACTTCCTTCCAACACTTCCTTCCCACACTTCTTTCCGACTCTTCCTTCCGACACTTCCATCCTTCATTCCAACACTTCCTTCCGACGCTTCCTCCCTCCCTTCCTTCTTTCCTTCCTTCCTTCCGACACTTCCTTCCTTCCTTCCGACACTTCCTTCCGACACTTCCTTCCGACACTTCCTTCCTTCCTTCCGACACTTCCTTCCTTCCGACACTTCCTTCCATCCGACATTTCCTTCTGACACTTCCTTCGGACACTGCCTTCCGACACTTCCTTCCGACACTTCCTTCCTTCCGACACTTCCTTCCTTCCGACAATTCCTTCTTTCCGACGCTTACTTCCTTCCTTACGACACTTCCTTCCTTCCTTCCTTCCTTCCTTCCTTCCTTCCTTCCTTCCTTCCTTCCTTCCTTCCTTCCTTCCTTCCTTCCTTCCTTCCTTCCTTCCTTCCTTCCTTCCTTCCTTCCTTCCTTCCTTCCTTCCTTCCTTCTGACACTTCCTTTCCGACACTTCCTTCCGACGCTTCCTCCCTTCCTTCCTTCCTTCCTTCCTTCCTTCCTTCCTTCCTTCCGACACTTCCTTCCGACACTTCCTTCCCACACTTCCTTCCGACACTTCCTTCCGACACTTCCTTCCGACACATCCTTCCGACACTTCCTTCCGACACTTCCTTCCGACACTTCCTTCCATCCGACATTTCCTTCCGACATTTCCTTCGGACACTGCCTTCCGACACTTCCTTCCGACACTTCCTTATGACACTTTCATTACGACACTTCCTTACTTCCGACACTTCCTTCCGACACGTCCTTCCGACATGTCCTTCCTTGCGACACTTCCTTCCTTCCGACACTTCCTTCCGACACTTCCTTCCGACACTTCCTTCCTTCCTTCCGACACTTCCTTCCTTCCTTCCTTCCTTCCTTCCTTCCTTCCTTCCTTCCTTCCTTCCTTCCTTCCTTCCTTCCTTCCTTCCTTCCTTCCTTCCTTCTGACACTTCCTTCCCACACTTCCTTCCTTCCGACACTTCCGACACTTCCGACACTTCCGACACTTCCGACACTTCCTTCCGACACTTCCTTCCTTCCTTCCGACACTTCCTTCCTTCCTTCCGACACTTCCTTCCGACACTTCGTTGTAACACTTCCTTCTGACACTTCTTTCCGACACTTCCATCCTTCATTCCGACACTTCCTTCCGACGCTTCCTCCCTCCCTTCCTTCCTTCCGACACTTCCTTCCGACACTTCCTTCCGACACTTCCTTCTGAAACTTCCTTCCGACACTTCCTTCCGACACTTCCTTCCGACACTTCCTTCCTTCCTTCCGACACTTCCTTCCTTCCGACACTTCCTTCCATCCGACATTTCCTTTTGACACTTCCTTCGGACACTGCCTTCCGATACTTCCTTCCGACACTTCCCTCCGACACTTCCTTCCGACACTTCCATCCGACACTTCCTTCCGACACTTCCTTCCTTCCTTCTGACACTTCCTTCCTTCTTTCCGGCACTTCCTTCCAACACTTCCTTCCCACACTTCTTTCCGACTCTTCCTTCCGACACTTCCATCCTTCATTCCAACACTTCCTTCCGACGCTTCCTCCCTCCCTTCCTTCTTTCCTTCCTTCCTTCCGACACTTCCTTCCTTCCTTCCGACACTTCCTTCCGACACTTCCTTCCGACACTTCCTTCCTTCCTTCCGACACTTCCTTCCTTCCGACACTTCCTTCCATCCGACATTTCCTTCTGACACTTCCTTCGGACACTGCCTTCCGACACTTCCTTCCGACACTTCCTTCCTTCCGACACTTCCTTCCTTCCGACAATTCCTTCTTTCCGACGCTTACTTCCTTCCTTACGACACTTCCTTCCTTCCTTCCTTCCTTCCTTCCTTCCTTCCTTCCTTCCTTCCTTCCTTCCTTCCTTCCTTCCTTCCTTCCTTCCTTCCGACACTTCCTTTCCGACACTTCCTTCCGACGCTTCCTCCCTTCCTTCCTTCCTTCCTTCCTTCCTTCCTTCCTTCCTTCCTTCCGACACTTCCTTCCGACACTTCCTTCCCACACTTCCTTCCGACACTTCCTTCCGACACTTCCTTCCGACACATCCTTCCGACACTTCCTTCCGACACTTCCTTCCGACACTTCCTTCCATCCGACATTTCCTTCCGACATTTCCTTCGGACACTGCCTTCCGACACTTCCTTCCGACACTTCCTTATGACACTTTCATTACGACACTTCCTTACTTCCGACACTTCCTTCCGACACGTCCTTCCGACATGTCCTTCCTTGCGACACTTCCTTCCTTCCGACACTTCCTTCCGACACTTCCTTCCGACACTTCCTTCCTTCCTTCCGACACTTCCTTCCTTCCTTCCTTCCTTCCTTCCTTCCTTCCTTCCTTCCTTCCTTCCTTCCGACACTTCCTTCCGACACTTCCTTCCTTCCGACACTTCCGACACTTCCGACACTTCCGACACTTCCCTCCGACACTTCCTTCCTTCCTTCCTTCCTTCCGACACTTCCTTCCTTCCGACACTTCCTTCCTTCCGACACTTCCTTCCATCCGACATTTCCTTCCGAAACTTCCTGCGGACACTGCCTTCCGACACTTCCTTCCGACACGTCATTCCAACACTTCCTTCCGAAACTTCCTTCCGACACTTCCTTACTTCCGACACTTCCTTCCTTCCGACACTTCCTTCCGACACTTCCTTCCGACACTTCCTTCCTTCCTTACTTCCGACACTTCCGACAATTCCTTCTTTCCGACACTTCCTTCCTTCCTTCCGACACTTCCTTCCGACACTTCCTTCCTTCCTTCCTTCCTTCCTTCCTTCCTTCCTTCCTTCCTTCCTTCCTTCCTTCCTTCCTTCCGACACTTCCTTCCTTCCGATACTTCCTTCCTTCCGACGCTTCCTTCCGACACTTCCTTCTGACACTTCCTTCCTTCCGACACTTCCTTCCTTCCGACACTTCCTTCCAACACTTCCTTCCAACACTTCCTTCCAACACTTCCTTTCCTTCCTTCCTTCCTTCCTTCCTTCCTTCCTTCCTTCCTTCCTTCCTTCCTTCCTTCCTTCCTTCCTTCCTTCCTTCCTTCCTTCCTTCCGACACTTTCTTCCGACACTTCCTTCCTTCCTTCCTTCCTTTCTTTCCTTCCTTCCTTCCTTCCTTCCTTCCTTCCTTCCTTCCTTCCTTCCGACACTTCCGACACTTCCGACACTTCCGACACTTCCGACACTTCCTTCCTTCCGACACTTCCTTCCTTCCTTCCGACATTTCCTTCCTTCCGACACTTCCTTCCTTCCGACACTTCCTTCCTTCCGACACTTCCTTCCGACACTTCCTTCCTTCTTTCCGACACTTCCTTCCGACATTTCCTTCCGACACTTCCTTCATTCCGACACTTCCTTCCGGCACTTCCTTCCCACACTTCCTTCCCACACTTCCTTCCTTCCTTCCTTCCTTCCTTCCTTCCTTCCTTCCTTCCTTCCGACACTTCCTTCCTTCCGACACTTCCTTCCTTCCTTCCGACACTTCCTTCCGACAGTTCGTTGTAACACTTCCTTCCGACACTTCCTTCCGACACTTCCATCCTTCATTCCGACACTTCCTTCCGACGCTTCCTCCCTCCCTTCCTTCCTTCCGACACTTCCTTCCGACACTTCCTTCCGACACTTCCTTCTGAAACTTCCTTCCGACACTTCCTTCCGACACTTCCTTCCTTCCTTCCGACACTTCCTTCCTTCCGACACTTCCTTCCATCCGACATTTCCTTTTGACACTTCCTTCGGACACTGCCTTTTGATACTTCCTTCCGACACTTCCCTCCGACACTTCCTTCCGACACTTCCATCCGACACTTCCTTCCGACACTTCCTTCCTTCCTTCTGACACTTCCTTCCTTCCTTCCGGCACTTCCTTCCAACACTTCCTTCCCACACTTCTTTCCGACACTTCCTTCCTACACTTCCATCCTTCATTCCAACACTTCCTTCCGACGCTTCCTCCCTCCCTTCCTTCTTTCCTTCCTTCCTTCCGACACTTCCTTCCTTCCTTCCGACACTTCCTTCCGACACTTCCTTCCGACACTTCCTTCCTTCCTTCCGACACTTCCTTCCTTCCGACACTTCCTTCCATCCGACATTTCCTTCTGACACTTCCTTCGGACACTGCCTTCCGACACTTCCTTCCGACACTTCCTTCCTTCCGACACTTCCTTCCTTCCGACAATTCCTTCTTTCCGACGCTTACTTCCTTCCTTACGACACTTCCTTCCTTCCTTCCTTCCTTCCTTCCTTCCTTCCTTCCTTCCTTCCTTCCTTCCTTCCTTCCTTCCTTCCTTCCTTCCGACACTTCCTTCCGACACTTCCTTCCGACACTTCCTTCCGACACTTCCTTCAGACACTGCCTTCCGACACTTCCTTCCGACACTTCCTTCCTTCCTTCCGACACTTCCTTTCCGACACTTCCTTCCGACGCTTCCTCCCTTCCTTCCTTCCTTCCTTCCTTCCTTCCTTCCTTCCTTCCTTCCGACACTTCCTTCCGACACTTCCTTCCCACACTTCCTTCCGACACTTCCTTCCGACACTTCCTTCCGACACATCCTTCCGACACTTCCTTCCGACACTTCCTTCCGACACTTCCTTCCATCCGACATTTCCTTCCGACATTTCCTTCGGACACTGCCTTCCGACACTTCCTTCCGACACTTCCTTACGACACTTTCATTACGACACTTCCTTACTTCCGACACTTCCTTCCGACACGTCCTTCCGACATTTCCTTCCTTGCGACACTTCCTTCCTTCCGACACTTCCTTCCGACACTTCCTTCCTTCCTTCCTTCCTTCCTTCCTTCCTTCCTTCCTTCCTTCCTTCCTTCCTTCCTTCCTTCCTTCCTTCCTTCCTTCCTTCTGACACTTCCTTCCGACACTTCCTTCCTTCCGACACTTCCAACACTTCCGACACTTCCGACACTTCCGACACTTCCCTCCGACACTTCCTTCCTTCCTTCCTTCCTTCCTTCCTTCCTTCCTTCCTTCCTTCCTTCCTTCCTTCCGACACTTCCTTCCTTCCGACACTTCCTTCCTTCCGACACTTCCTTCCATCCGACATTTCCTTCCGAAACTTCCTTCGGACCCTGCCTTCCGACACTTCCTTCCGACACTTCATTCCAACACTTCCTTCCGAAACTTCCTTCCGACACTTCCTTCCTTCCGACACTTCCTTCCTTCCGACACTTCCTTCCGACACTTCCTTCCGACACTTCCTTCCTTCCTTCCTTCCGACACTTCCGACAATTCCTTCTTTCCTTCCTTCCTTCCTTCCTTCCTTCCTTCCTTCCTTCCTTCCTTCCTTCCTTCCTTCCTTCCTTCCTTCCTTCCTTCCTTCCTTCCTTCCTTCCGACACTTCCTTCCGACACTTCCTTCCGACACTTCCTTCCTTCCTTCCTTCCTTCCTTCCTTCCTTCCTTCCTTCCTTCCTTCCTTCCTTCCGACACTTCCTTCCTTCCGATACTTCCTTCCTTCCGACGCTTCCTTCCGACACTTCCTTCTGACACTTCCTTCCTTCCGACACTTCCTTCCTTCCGACACTTCCTTCCTTCCGACACTTCCTTCCGACACTTCCTTCCAACACTTCCTTCCAACACTTCCTTTCCTTCCTTCCTTCCTTCCTTCCTTCCTTCCTTCCTTCCTTCCTTCCTTCCTTCCTTCCTTCCTTCCTTCCTTCCTTCCTTCCTTCCTTCCTTCCTTCCTTCCTTCCTTCCTTCCGACACTTTCTTCCGACACTTCCTTCCTTCCTTCCTTCCTTCCTTCCTTCCTTCCTTCCTTCCTTCCTTCCTTCCTTCCTTCCTTCCTTCCTTCCTTCCGACACTTCCTTCCGACACTTCCTTCCGACACTTCCTTCCGACACTTCCTTCCGACACTTCCTTCCGACACTTCCTTCCTTCCTTCCTTCCTTCCTTCCTTCCTTCCTTCCTTCCTTCCTTCCTTCCTTCCTTCCTTCCTTCCTTCCTTCCTTCCTTCCTTCCTTCCTTCCTTCCTTCCGACACTTCCTTCCTTCCTTCCTTCCTTCCGACACTTCCTTCCGACACTTCCTTCCGACACTTCCTTCCGACACTTCCTTCCGACACTTCCTTCCTTCCGACACTTCCTTCCTTCCGACACTTCCTTCCTTCCGACACTTCCTTCCTTCCGACACTTCCTTCCTTTCTTCCGACACATCCTTCCTTCCGACACTTCCTTCCTTCCTTCCGACACTTCCTTCCGACACTTCCTTCCTTCCTTCCTTCCTTCCTTCCTTCCTTCCTTCCTTCCTTCCTTCCTTCCTTCCTTCCTTCCTTCCGACACTTCCTTCCTTCCTTCCGACACTTCCTTCCTTGCTGCTGACACTTCCTTCCTTCCTTCCTTCCTTCCTTCCTTCCTTCCGCCACTTCCGCCACTTCCGCCACTTCCGCCACTTCCGCCACTTCCTTCCTTCCGCCACTTCCTTCCTTCCGCCACTTCCTTCCTTCCGACACTTCCTTCCTTCCGACACTTCCTTCCGACACTTCCTTCCTTCCTTCCGACACTTCCTTCCGACATTTCCTTCCGACACTTCCTTCATTCCGACACTTCCTTCCGGCACTTCCTTCCCACACTTCCTTCCCACACTTCCTTCCTTCCTTCCTTCCTTCCTTCCTTCCTTCCTTCCTTCCTTCCGACACTTCCTTCCTTCCGACACTTCCTTCCTTCCTTCCGACACTTCCTTCCGACACTTCCTTCCGACACTTCCTTCCGACACTTCCTTCCGACACTTCCTTCCTTCCGACACTTCCTTCCTTCCTTCCTTCCTTCCTTCCTTCCTTCCTTCCTTCCTTCCTTCCTTCCTTCCTTCCTTCCTTCCTTCCTTCCTTCCTTCCTTCCTTCCGACACTTCCTTCCTTCCGACACTTCCTTCCTTCCGACACTTCCTTCCTTCCGACACTGCCTTCCTTCCTTCTTTCCCTCCGACAATTCCTTCCTTCCTTCCGACACTTCCTTCCTTCCGACACTTCCTTCCGACACGTCCTTCCTTCCAACACTTCCTTCCTTCCGACACTTCCTTCCGACACTTCCTTCCGACACTTCCTTCCTTCCGACACTTCCTTCTGACACTTCCTTCCTTCCTTCTGACACTTCCTTCCGTCACTTCCTTCCGACACTTCCTTCCTTCCGACGCTTCTTTCCGACACTTCCTTCCGTCACTTCCTTCCTTCCGACACTTCTTTCTGACACTTCCTTCTGACACTTCCTTCCTTCCGACCCTTCCTTCCTTCCTTCCGAGACTTCCTTCCGACAATTCCTTCCGACACTATCGAGATTTCGTTCCGACACTTCCTTCCGACACTTCCTTCCTACACTTCCTTCCAACACTCTTTTCACACTTCTGACACATCGTTCCTTCCTTCCTTCCTTCCTTCCTACACTTTATTCCTTCCTTCCTTCCTTCCTTGAGATGGAAACTGATTTTCTATTTTGACCTGCTTTAGTTTGACTTTGGATTGCTTTATCTTGTTTGGCCTGGGAAGTGAAAAGTCAGCTTTTCAAGCAGTTCAGTTTCTGAAGGGTGAGGAGTGGATATTGTACCTAGTATAGAATATCGATACAAATGATGCAACAGGAAAAGTGTATAGCAGTGGTAGTATAGCAGCTATTTTAGTCTTATGATGTGTAATTTGATTAAGGTTATTTCTTCAACGAGGAGTATTTTGTGTCCTATGATTTTGCACTGTGATTGAAGACATATTTTCTTATGTAAAACTGTTATGTCATGTGAAATGTGCAAGCAATATAAAACACCTTATAACGATATCTGCCAAGACTGATTGAAAAAGCAACAGTTCAAAATGGGGTTGAGAAAATAATTCTGACCAGGATATCCTATTTTTCTGGTTTGACTGCTCTGATTGAAACCGTCTGTGAAGAAAACAGTCTTTGCATGATAGGCCCCAATACAAATTAATAAGACAACACTCTGTTGACCTACTAAGCAAAAACCACAACAGCCCAATAACTGCAAACAGACACAGCTATTTTGCTGCTTTGCTAAGAACTTCCCTTCTCCCACCCAAATTTTTTTTGTGGTGGTTTCTTTTGGCTCTATGTAAATTCCCCTGTTAAAATGCACACTTTCCCAAACAATTCCACCTGTGAATGATTGCAACCTTTAACACTTAGGTTACATTTTCTCCTAACAATTCACCCAAAGAGGCATTTTTGTTCTGTTTTGTTTTTAAGCAGCTTAATAGTTATATTACATAAACCAAATGGGATGCTAGAGAGCTTGATCCCAAGGGTCAAGACTTAAAGGTTCCCACCAGAGACTCTAATCATTATTGTAATCTGCATCAGAATTATGTCCTGTACCAAGTCACGGTGAACACATTGATCCTGTAACTTGAATAAAATTCCCAAACTTTGGGTAAGGACTCCGCACCCTCCTGAAGGAAGTGAAGTGCAGTTTTTATGTGACTAACACAAAATATTTCATAGCATCGGAGTAGCAGTTAATCTGTTGCAAGTGTGCCTATGACAGAAAAATTCAACATTGCCTTTGTCTCTGCATGGGATGTTACAAGCCTTCTGCCACCACCCTGGACCCTATGACACACTGCACATCATGTGTTTGACCATTTATTTCACTGAACTTGAACAATGTTTTTTTCATTATCCCTGTGTTTTACTGAAGTTTTGTAACACTGCCTAATCTGTCTCCTAATGATATTTACAGCAGAGAGGGTATATCTCAAATGCCTTTTTCCAAGATAGCTGAACACCTGGATAGTATCAATCTTTTAATAGAAATTCAGATTTTTAACTCCTTGGTTACTAGCTGTAATTTGAGAAAGTCTATTTGTCAATATCTGGAGAATGAGACTAAAGAAGTGAACAGCCCATAAGAGCTTCCAAGAACTGTTTTCACAAGTAAGTATACTCACAGTATAAATATTAATCTCATTGTCCAACAGTCTGTTCAATTTATGACTTTTTATTTTCAATTTTTAAATTCCAAATTCTAATGGACTAATAGTTTCCATATTGAAGGTATTTTCACAGTATAAACAAAATAGGCATTTTCCCATGAAAAGAACACTAAGAATTTGAACAATATCCATCCAGCATGAGGGAAACAGCAAGATGTAGTCTCTCTCCAAATGCAGAGCTCATGCAACCACATGGGACACTAGATGCCCAACTGATTGATGCTCAGCAACAGGACTTAGGCACCAGTAAATATGAACCTAGAACTGTCTGGTGGTCTAAATTTTCTGTGTGAATGTGTGGGCAGACAAGTGTCATTTCTGATCTATTAAAAACCTCCTTCACTGGATTTTAGATGCTATATGAAGCTGTAGAAAAAGCCTATGATTTTAAATAACTGGCTCCTGGAAATGCATTTGGGAAGACAGTATTGGAGACAGTAGGATTTAATGTGCTCTTAGAGAATTATACATCCATGGTTTCATTTACAATAAGTCATATTATGTATAGGAAATATGTGAAGAGTTAAACATTTTACTGTATAATTCAGTAATTTCCTATATTTATGAGATGTAGTGTCAATTCTAATTAAAAATCAAACAAGTGAACACCACAACCCTGCAAACAAAAATGCAAAAAACACCCCACTAAATAGTAACCAAACTATTACAAGGGTACATAATTCAAGAAGAAAATTTTTTCCTTTTTAATTAATTTCAAACTTGTTTTTCAGTTTGACAGTTGCTGTAAATCCCTAAAGTGTTTTCATTTCAGCAAAAAGACAATTTCAGATAGTGAACAGTGTGTACTATATTGGAATATACATTGCTACAGAAATTGAAGATTCTGTTCCTGCTGTCACTGCCACAGTAGTTCATGAGACATAACTCATGTGTCCCACTCATCCTTGATATTGTTGATAGTAATTAAAATCCTTTCTTTGGCTTGGAAGATGGCTCTGAACCTGGACTGCCATATTTTAAGACATTCTCTGTGTCTGAGGATTGAAAAATATGTTAAACTCTCATGGTGAAGATATTTTACTTCTCTGATGTTACTTAAAAATTATTTGGGCCAGAAGTGTGATGGTGACTGTATACAGTAGTGATGCAAAGAGTCAAATGAAGCTGCAGAATAGTTTGGAGCAGATGTTTCAACATCTCTGATGCTATTGTGTCTAAGTGGAGAATTATCTCCTTTTTATAGTATCTGATTTAAACTGCCTAACACCAGGAAATAGTTCATTCCTAAGAACATGTGGTCAGGTTCCGAGGTTAAATGTGTAAACTTGTGAGGAAGATGAAGGCTAGAACAGACTTTTTTTGCATTTTTTACCTTCCAGTTCAGTCGAGGATTTTCAATGTTGTGGCTGACTTTCACCATTCCTATTTTAAGTGGCTGATGCTGTGATGAAAATTCTAGAGCCAGCCTGACAACGGATTGTCACTGACAAGTCTTGAAATGCCTTTCACAGAAGTTAAATTTTTAAGACGCTCCAGAGATAAGCACAACAGCAGCACCTGCCCATTCATCCAATTGTTTTCTTTATGAAACTTGTGACTGAAAACTTTCTCTGGCAGTGAGTACAGTGGGGTTTCAGCACAGGATCATAGGATAATTCACGTTGGTAGGCTTAAATTTAATTGCAAGCTTAAATTCTTCATTGACTGCAAGCCTTTAGCATGTACCTGTTATTGTAAAGACTCCCCTGTGGTACTGAGTGACTCACAAACACGTATTAAAAATTTCAGCTTCCCACATGGCCAGCACATTATTGAGCTGGAAAGCAAAGTCTGGAGAATTTATGAGAGTGGCTCAGATAACACAGGAAGCCATAACTAGAATGGAGTTCCTGACTTTTAATAATATTGACTCTTGACTCTGCTTTTGTCATGGTAATATCCACCCCTGTGGGAATGGGAACATGGGTTTATTGACAACCAAACGCATTTTTGATTGTGTAGCACACTTAAGAATATTTGTTTCTAGTTCAGGTTAAAGAATCACACGTTAAGGGATGTTTTAAGGGTCACTTGCTTCTAATTTCATATACTTTCTTAAGTTGCTATACAGATAATTGTAATCAAAGATAACAAACAAATAAGAAGATTCTGGTTGGTGAAGTATAGGGAGATGTTTGATCAAGGCAAAATGTGTTTCTCTATGCAGAGAGGCTGACCAACACAGCAGGACTAATGTATATTCTAAGTTCAAATGGTGGCATAACATTGTTCATGACACTAATAACTATCATGTATGCATTATATGACAGTTGAAATATGGTGGGTGCTTCCAGCAGTCCAGTGTTTCCCATTCTGGCAATAGGTTGACATTAACCAAGAGGGGAAAATACACCTTCCTGTAACTCCCAGGCTCTCCTATCTCAATTTTCATTTGGCCAAAGTCCAGGATTTAGTTTATGACCTCTGATGAGTTCGCAGTACAAAGGAGAAAACCCACAAATCTCACCCGCATAGTCTTACCCATTTCCCTTTTATTATATTATTTTGTATTTCTTATAGTTGTTGTAAATTTCCATGCTTGCATTAAGATTGCACAATTTATTGGCAAAGTAGTTTAATTACATGTTTTTATTAACAATTAATTGATATGGGAAACCCATGTTCTGGGGATATTTATTATATGGAAATTTTAGTTTTAATAACTAGGAAAAATAACAGTGTGTAAGCTGAACTCTTTTTATGTGGCATATTTTGTAGGAGATTTTCCTTTCACATCCCATTGACTGCCAGTCAAATAGTAGTTTATAACATTAATAAAATGTAAGTGGAGAATATCTAATGACAGAAACATAATTTTCTTAAACCATAAGCTAAACTTAGCATTTTAATATTATCACCTAAGGTGGGTGCAATAAGATACTTTACACATTTTTCTCTTTTATGCCAAACTCTATTTTTCCTATTCCTTCTTATTATTAAAGTAAGATTCTGGCTTAATTAAATCCAAAGTAGTATGTTTTTTAAATTTCCTGAGAGAGCTGTTAATCTTCAGGAGTAGAATTTATCTGACCTAGCTGAGGGACCTACTCTAAGTCAGCATTTTTCAACAGTGAGGTGGTAACATCTCTGGGGAGAATTAAGTCTTGTAATAGAGATTCAAATAGGATCTAGGAAAATGAGAAAAGTTTTTCTTTTTTATTAGATATTTTTCTTCAGGGACCTACTAAAAGCTGAACCATTTATTGAATATCCTGTAAGCATTTTGGTTTTCCTTCACAAGAACAAGAGAAGAGCTGGCTAGCTGCTGTGTTCTTCCTGGGGTGAGTGAACAGCAGGCGTGGTTGGTGGGGGAATTGCATGTTCAGTTCTTGACAGGGATGTGCATCTCCTCTACTCTGCAAGGAGGATGGAGATTCACAGACAAGAGCAGGACAGTGCAAAGGGCTGAGAACTGGCAGGGGCTTTGGGATTTTGGTAGTATTTTGAAGCCATCAGGTCATGTGCTGTGATCAGTCAAGCTGGAAATTCACACAGCTACTATAGCGCATGAGTCTCATCCTCCACACTGGAGATCAGCATCAGTTTTATTCTATGTTCTCTCCATCTGCTGGCATGGGATAAGGATTGTAAAGCTGCTTCAAAACATTGGCAGATACCATTTCAGTACCTTCTCAGTTCCTGCCTGTCTCGTCTGCGACATACAGTCTAACATTTGGCAGGTCCTTTTGTCTCACTTCTGTGAAAATGGAAAATACTTTCTACATGGCTAACACATGAGAGTAAATTTGTATTGAGAGTTAATTTGTATTATTTCTTACAATGGTGGGCAAATTTCCCTTTGAATTTCATATTTATTGGGCTACCTGAGTAGGGCTTTGGTAGGTTCCTCACAGACTTCTCAAATAAGTAGAGCCTGGGTTTGGTTTGGAAACTTGGATGACTTGAAATAATATTATCTGAGTTGAAAGGACTGGGTTATCTCTGATCCATAGGTACTTAGTTTGTATCTATTTTGCAAGCCTCTCTGCATCTTCCACATCACTGCCTTTAAAAAAAATCAAAATATCAGGGTGCCTGAGTATTTGTTTAGATAAATTAGTTTCCTAAATTACACAGTATAAGGAATTTTTATTTACCCATTATCAGTTGATCTACTGACACTAATTTAAAGAGGAGTCATCTACTTACAGTGGTGTCCAAGAAATAATCATATTTTATGCTGAAAATATTTCATTTTAAAATGACTTCTGGATTGCTCACTGGATAGGACACTGGAGGTCAGAGAATACCCTGTGAACAAACAGTGAAAGTAAAGGGTTTGTACCCTTGACATTCCCAAACCAGAGGCAAACAAGGACAGAAGTAACTCATTTAAGCACTCTAGTGGCATGCTTAACAATGGAAAGGGAAAAATGGATGCATCACTGTAATTAAAATAGATTAAACAGACACGGAATTTATTAGTCATGGAAAAATCACAGCTTCCAGCTCTTGAGGAGACAGTTTCTGGGAAGGCTATTTTTGTGATATGATTGACTTTAAAATGGAATCCACAGTACTTTGAGAATTATCTGGAGGCAGGATGAGCAAATGCATTCGAACTGTCATAGATCAGTATTGGGAAAGGAATAATTTGCAAATAACACTTTCAACATTTTCTGAAATATGCTGCTACTTGGAAGCTACTGTGGTTGGATTCCTTTCTGCAGGCTAAGAAAGCAGGCAGTACTCTGCTTCTTTGCGTGTAGCATGGGAGCACCAGGAATGTGGAGAAAGTTTGGATAAGGTGTAGAGTGAGTAAATGGAATAGGCCAGATGAGATCAGAAAAGTAGGAAGAAACCTAAAATTGCAAGTACAGCTGGTCAAGACAAGCATGGCTCTATCCTGACACTTACTAGGTGATGCAAGCTTGATGACCATGGAGATTCCTCTCTGCCTGCCATATAGTCAGAGATGCACCTGCTCCTACCCCAGCTCTTAAGTCAGGTTGCAGTCTTCAAGTCAATTTCTCCATCTGTCATCGGAACTGTTTCCTTGGGGCTTTGGATAATGGAAGATTTGATCTCAATGAATTTTTTCCACTGGGAAATGCTTTCTTCTTTTATGGCTACAAGTGTATTAAAGTATAATAATAGTAATAGGAATAGTAATAGTAATAGTAATAATGTTGTTATTATTATATGTTGTTATTATTAATAATAATGATGGAGAGCTAGGCTTTTCTTGAATTAAGGAGTCTCAGGCTTGTCAGAACTTTGAGAAATTGTATAACATGCTATATGTGTGATGCTTCATAAACAGAGTTTATCATCATTGATTACATGTGCAAGGAAGCAGATGCATTTTATAAACAAACAATTCTAACACTTTTGAAGGGAGCAAAATACTTTAGGCACTGCAATAAAACTATCAACCATTATGAGTCCAAGCCAATGCACTAAATTAATATCATATTGTGTGAAAAAGAAGAGGCATGATTCTGAAGTAACTTACTTCAATTTTTCACTAGTTTAACTCTCTTGGCCTTAAGAGAATTGGATGAGATTCATAAATGAGCAAAATATGCTCAAAGTTGAATGATAATTTTCATTGTGTGATGGGAAAGAGCTGGGGACATTAAGCTCTTTAGGAAGATGATACATGTTTTTCAGTTAACTTAGGGCAAGCAGCAAAATTTAAAAGGAGATGTTTATTAGAATGTTTCCAATTTTAAGTCTCAGGGTCCTACCAAAGACTTTGAAATTGTCAACATGGCCCTTTATAAGTTTATTACTTGCCTATGAAGTGGCATGTGTTTTAGATTTGTAAGAGGAAGTTTTCTAATGTACACTTTTAGTGTTTCTCTACTGTAAACAACTCTTTAATACAGAAAGTTGTACCATGAGCCAAGCTGGACTTTTACTGGTCACCAGTGTCAGCTGCAGAACCAAGTCTGACCTTCAATCTCTGACTTCAATTAGTCACAGAACTAATTTATTTTTCATTTTCCAGACCATTTGTCTTCTTGGAAACCACAGTGACTTATATAATTCCAAGAGTTACACTTGGAAAAAATTATTGTAGTGCGTTCATCTGTATTTAGTTTTAACATGTGTTCATACCAGTGATTTATACATTACAAAAGGTGCTAGTTTATTTGAATTAGAAGATTTTGTGGCTCTGTTAGCGCTTGTGTCTGGAATATGTTCTCTTCAGGATGAATGTGGTTTGATTTTGATCTTTTTATGTTTTCCTAAGCATAGGTGCATAGATACACTGCAGTACATGTCAGGTTGCCATGTTCCAGCTATTTGGTTAAATCTTCTACTGCTCAATACTGCAATCATTATGGCAGAACTTGAAAAAAGATTCAGTATCTATGAATTTGCGCTGAAGTGCAGGTGGCTGCTCAGTGAATATGTTTTCTTTGTGCCTATTGGAGGTACCATAGCTGTAAGATTTCCAATGTTAGCAAATCATATTGTGTGCTATACCAACACTCTGTTTTCATCAGTGAAGAAAAATTACGTTTCCTTTGTGGTGCAGTACTGTGTACGCACAATTATAATGAACAATAACTAGAATTAAACACATTGTTCATTATGCAGGACAAATAATAATTCCCTTTCTCCCTCTTTATATTCTAGATAACATAGTAAATATATACATACATACAAGACCCGCAAAAGTCAAAGTTAGCAGTGAAAGTTTAGACAATGACAACCAAGAAGAATAAAATCCTCAGAAAGGGATAATTACTAGGGTATTCTCACCAGCACTTCTCATTTCAGAATGTCCCAGAGACTAACATCTTGCATCCATACTGTTTGGAGGTAGGCAGCTTGCCCTCATCCTGAGGCCCAAGCAGACTTATTTCTCTTCTGTACTGTATTGCACAGTATAGCAACCCAGACACACAGAAAACACAGATGGAATCAATGACAGAAGTGTTACAGAAGGAATCACATCATGTTCATGTAGTCTAGACATAGCTTCACTCTTCTACTACTGGAAATGCCTTTCCAATATAATCTTGTCTTAGATTAGGCTACTGACCATCTTGAAAAAGAAAAGACCAGTCTGGGAAACCTGCTTCTCTGTAAAAACACACTGTCCTTGAGACCTTCCTACAGCTATGGTGTCTTGGCCTTTCCAAAGGTCTGATTTGCAAGTGCGCAATTTCACCATTCCTAGCTACAAAAACTTTTATCTGATATGAAAGCACATGCACTAACACACTGTGTTTTTCATAAATCTATTAAAAAATATGATTTAAAAAATCTTGTTGAATGGTAGTAATTTATATGTTAATTTTATTTGTGTCAAGCTATTTAAAGTTTGTTTTTTGCAATTTCTAGAGCTAATCTTGGAACACAATGTCCAGGGAGACAGACGATGGAAGAATTTTGAGGTTGATTTCTAAAAGCCTCCCAATTTTCCCATTGGTAGTGACTGCAGGATTTTTTGGAAGCCATATGGAATGCGCTTTTTACAGTTTTCCTGTGAAACATCCAGAATGGGCATTCTCAGAGCCCTTTCATACTGTCTAGGTTAGCAGCCAAGCCTTCTCCCACTTTGGCATTTTAAGCTCATTAGAGCTTCAGTTGGTAGATGCAGATGACATACCACTTTCTGTGACTTTAGCAGTCACTGTAGGAAAAGCACGGTACTGCTTATGTTTTCTTTAGAAACATGAAAGGAAAAAGGGGTTAGTGTGCACAGTGGCAAATCAGTGGGAAGATGCAACCTTGAAGTTTTTCAGATAGGCATTGGAAGCAGCCTAATTCAAGGCTTTAGGAGGAAAAATTGCCAGTATCATTTAAAGTTTTAGAAATTTTGTAGCAAGCTATGGCTCGGGATCTCACTAGTGATCCAGCTCCTTTAAAGGTGCCCTTGAGACACTAATTTCTCATCATACAAACACTGTGGTAATCTAATAAAAAGGTGTCTTTGAGGATGGTCTTGCAAGTCCTCTTCTGAGAGGTATGCTAGGATGGAGTTTAGACCCAGGAACCTACTGTGGTGTGACTGGGTTTTGCAGCACTGGTGAATCTGGGAGGTCCTGAGGCTGACAAGGAAATTTATGTGCCTGATAGAATTGTCTTGAGGTCTAAGTGAAAAAGTAATATCTCAGTGATCTATAGTCATCAATTCAATCCTTCTATCAGTTCCATGCATTCCAGCCTGTGATCTGTCTAGAATACAATGTACATGCATATGACACATACTCATCTACACCATCTACAACTCAGTTTACCTGACTCAGAAAATGCATTAAAAATCCAAAAGCTAATATGTAAAGTCTACTGAAAGTCTAATTAAGGAAGAAAATGTGTAAGTGGATGCTGTAGAAAAGATATCATAGCACACTTTCATAGATAATGAGAAGAAGAAATAATGAGATGCTGTTAGACTCATTGTCTCCAAGAGGCAGTTTGAAATTAAAAAAAATCTCATAGATGGTTCAGGATGCTTCAAATACCTGATTCATTGTACTTGTAAAGTGATAATTTATGCAAAAATCAGCATGCAAAAATGGAATGCCATATGGGTTTCCTTTTCAAAATAGAACCACACCCGAGTATTGTATTAAGGACTAAAGACTTCAGATGAAATGTTTGAATTTTTTTTCCCCTGTAACATAGCATAGAAATTTATGGAAAATAACGTCTGGATTAAGAAAATAAAGTCATTGCCAGTATTATTTTTCCTGGAATATACTCCTAAAAATCTAATAAAAATGTTTTTCTCTTTCCATTTTTAGATCTGCATCTGTGCAAGAGATATTCAGAGCATCACATCCCTTATTTCTAATGACTTTGACAGGTGTCCCTTCAATCCATAAATGCCTGCACCACTGCCTAAGATTTGGAGCCTGCTTTTTTTCTGTAAGTTTCACCCAGAACTGTTTTTTATTTACCTTTTCCATTCTTGCTATCATTATTAGCACATATTGTGAGCTCAATGGAGTTCAGGATACAGAAAGGAGAAACTTCTGGCTGCTTCCTGAAGATGGTGAACATATCTTTTGCACTGGATATAAAAGAAATTGCAGGGATTCTTCATGTTTTAGCTAAAAACGACTCAGTAATTTTATTCCATTTACTAGATTGCTGGATATTTACAGTCATTTCCCACACTGTTTTGGCAGCCAATCTGTGTAAAGGAAGAGTAAAATAATAAAGAAAATAAAAAAGAATGAGTAATAAGGGGCCATGCAGAAAAAGTGTAAATCAAAGTGCAGGAAAAAAAATCCAAAACAACAAGAGAGAAATAAAAAACAGTCAAAGGAATCAAAGGAAGATGGAAAAAATAAGAAGCTGGTGGGGAGAAGGTTTTTCAGAACTAGCAATATATGGAGAGAGAGAACCATTATGTATAGAATTTGGAAATGCATACTAGGCAGACGTACATCTTTGGCTTAACAGCAAGAGAGCCTGAGGCTTGACTCAGTGTTGGATTCCTATACCGCCCATATTGCTCAAAACTGAGAGAGTCTGAATTTAATAGCTCAATCTGCATTTAATATTTAAGTTATCGAGGCTGCAACAATGAATTCTCTTATTCTTAAAGCAGACACAGGGCTGTGGCACAGCTCTGTTCCCACTTAGCAAGGCAATGCAGTCATGGACCCAGTCTCAGTCCACATTGGGATGAGATCAAGTCACTAAGTTTGGAATGATATTTTAGCTCATATGTTCTTTGGTTCTGGGTCATTTATACCCAAGCTTTTGCTTTGTGTTCTGTTCTCTTTTCTGTCTATTGCCTCTCTGATTATGGGTATTAAGTCTGGGGACTGAGCCGGGTTGTGTTGTATCCATTCTCACTTCAATTGTTGGCAAATCTCTAATCATGTCTCCCAAAACAGATGGAGATGTTTGCTTACTACAGTCTTATGACAGAAATCTTGAGGAAAATAAATTAATTTTACTCTAGAGTGAAAGCATCACAGAAGTTTTTGCCAGTAGGAAGGAGGGTAGACATTAAAAAGTGGTGCACCAAAAGGAGAATTTTAGCTTGAAGGAGGCTTCAAATCTTACTTTAAATCCTATTTTGCAATAGTTTCTTGGCCTGTTCATCAGCCACAGGAAAAGTTCATTAGGAGCTAAGCCTTATTGCTTCTTCTATGGTGCAGGAAGGGCTGTGATTAAAGCTGGTCATGTTAAAAAACAACGCAGTTACAACTGAAGGAGACAATTAAGTTCAGATTCAGTAGACTTGTTAACTTAGTTATTCTCTGTAATATATATTTTTTACTCTAAGCTGCTGGAACAGCTCTAAATAGCAAACCTAAGGTAGCATCCCTGTAGACAGTAATTGAGCTAGGGAGAAATATTTAGCAGAAAGATTCCTCTGAGACATAGACATGGGTTGTTTTTAAACTGGATTTGCTACTTAGAGGGTAAGCTACCAGTTATTCTGGTTTTTGTTAACTTACAGGGCTGTTGTTTTCCAAGCAGAGAAGTCTTTATTTTTATTTGCCATTAGTCTCTGAAATGAAACAATTCCAGTTACTTGCTACTGTTGTTGCTGCTGGCAAGAAAACTACTTTTATGAGCCACAAAGCTAAGAATAATAGCAATATCTTCCTGAGACTTGCTCTTTGACACACCTTTACCTTATTTAACACTGGGGCAATGCCAACTGGGACCACCCATTCTTGGAAATATAAAGGACCAGCACAAATTGGAAAAATGTTGATTGTTGAATCATCGTGTGGTATATTCAGTTCCAGTTCCTTAGGGCAACACTTAGAAGCAGCCCACATGGAATACCAGGTCACAGAGAGAAGCTCTGAGCCTGTCCGTGGCTCTTGTTCAGGAAAACTTTTTTTTATTCAGAAACTGTGCTAATATGTATTTTAACAGTTAGCATGTGTTTTAAAACCTTTTGACTTCAGTGGCTTTTAGACACACTCATAAGGTTCCGTGGGCTAAGGTCTAAGCCAGTAGACATCATCTTTCCCTGAAGAATTTTATTAAGTTTATGTGACCCTCTGCCAGCATTTCACAGGCACATACATTTCTTTGTCTTACTGATACTTCTGGAGTGACATAAAAGTTACTACTGTGTTTTCAAGTATGTAGATATAAAAGTGGTACTTCTAATTTACCTGCTTTAGGAAAACAAACAGGCTTACAGAAATAAAAGGATCATTATTAACTGATTATCAATACATCTTTTGCTTAAAAAAATCCTATTAATACAAAAAGCTGTCTCAGGACAAAATGTGCATGTAGACCAACAAGGCCTTGGTTTCAAACAGAAATTATGAGGTAATTGAATCAGATTCATTGACTTGTCACTCCTGCTGGGGATTTAATAGAAAGCACTGTTCTCTGGTTCAGCTTTTGGGTACTTTTAATAGGTTCCAGCTCTAGAAGAATTAACAACTTTCAAAGTACTTAATCTGTTATCAGGGTATGAAGCTACTGACAATGCTTACAATGTATATGAGTAATCAAGCATTCAGGTACTTAAATTTGTACAGTTAGATATTAGGATAAAATGAAATACTGGGGAGGAAGACATCAGCTGATTAACGTGCCTTTAATGCATCAATATAGATTAAATGTGCCAGTGCCACATTTAATAACTAAGGCTATTTGGAAAGAATTTATTATTTTCAGGAAGTAATGCTGTGCATAAAAGCAATCACTGTTTCACAAAGTCATATAGGATATGTCTTTGTCAGAAAAGTCACATTAATTTTTGGAAGAGATTTCATAACATGTCAAGCTCTTTTCATAGCACTGTTTATAAATGGACTTTACTGGGGTTCTGATTTTCCTTGTAGATATAAATTTTTTCAGTGAGATCAATGTATCTCTTCTAACTGCAAGACTTGTGAAATTAAAAATCTGGGCTATCTGCAAATATTTCTTGGTCTAACTAAATGAGGATTATATACAAAACAGAAGCACAGTAATACATTTTGCATAGTAAGCCCTCCCAGATTTCAGCAGTAACAAAGAGGTCTACTGAACTGGAAGAGAGCTGCAAATGGTGCTGGAGCATATCCAAAGAATGTTTACAAAGCTAGTAAAGAGTTTGGAACACAATAAGGAATGGCTGAGGGAACTGGGGTTTAGCCTGGGGAGAAGGAGAGTTATGAGAGACCTTGTTGGTCTCTACAACTACCTGAAAGAAAATTGACCCCAAGGGCATGTCAGTTTTTTCTCCTGGGTAAGAAACAAGAAGACAAGAGGAAGCAGCCTCAAGTCACACCAGGGGAGGTTAGGATTGGATATTAGGAAAAATTTCTTCATGGAAAGAGTTGTCATGCATTGGAACAGTCTGTGCGGGGCAATGATGGAGTCATCATTACTGAAAGTGTTTAAAAAATGTGTGGATATGGCACCTGAAAACATGAATTTGTGGTGAACACACTGGTTGTTGACAGTTGGACCTGGTGATCTTGGAAGCCTTTCCATGATTCCATGAAATATCCATGCAGCAGTATTCTAGACAATGAGATGGAACACTCATTGAGCTCTGAAAACATATTTACATATGTTTACATTACAGGGTACTTACATTTACATTTAAGAATTTCAGACTTGCACCTGGTAAAGCTAACACATTTTGAAAAGACTCAGTGAAATATTTTGGTGCATAAGCCATTGTCAAAGATTAGGATTAAAGATGAAAGCTAACATGACAGATGATTATCCAACACATGCCTATGCTGAAATTCTTAAAGCTTTCTTTGGTATTTGCATCTGGTATTTACAACCATCATGGATAAGGTATTGAACTGTAGTGGCAGAACAACAGAATGGCAGATGTTGGCAGTACTTTGAGATGTTTTATAATGTTTTCCTAAAATATTTTCTGTGCTAGGAGGTGTGAATATATTTGAATGTACAGCTAGAGAAAAGAGTGTGCTATGTGGCTAATCTGTCAACTGTTGAGATTGTTCTAACACTTTTTATAAGGGGTATTCATTGCAGATATTGGGTCTTTGTATTCTACTAATGACACAATACCATAAAAAATAATATTTAGCATGGAATCATATCACAAAATTTTGTTTTAATTATAAGAGGAAAAAAAATATTTTGTAGGTTAACAGGTTTTCCGGATGCTTTTTCTTCTAGGTGTAACTGTACAAATTTATGTAGCATGTCACTCAAATACCTATATCCTTGACTTCTTTATGAAAGGCAATTAGAAGTAGTGAAAAGACAGTAAAAAAAAGTCAAAAAAACATGCATTCACTCAAGTCAATAAGTCATATTTAATTTCATAATGTGACTTTTAAAAATGAAGCAATATAGGCACACTAATTTAAGCATTTTCCTGAAGGAGAGATGATCTTCACTCATGTAATAATACTGCTGGGACTCCAAGAAGGGAACTCTTTGCTCTTATTTTTAATTTTCTCTAACTAAAAATACCAAAATGTAGGGCAGAAATACCACATAGCTAGAGAACACCAGATAATTTTGGAGAGGTACTGATGCTGTGGTGGGTGGAAGTCTTGGTTAATGGGCTTCAGTTCCCTCACTTTTGTAAGTTCGTTTATGTTAGTGGCAAAGACTCAAGAACAAATATGCTTTGTGCATCACAGCTGAAGGACATAGTGCAGGTTTTGCTTATCTCTGTATCAGTTTGGCAAATCTTAATTCATCCATGAATAAAAGGGTCCTTTGTCCAAGAGTAAAAAGCAGCAGGAGATAATGAGCTATTTTATTGTTCTCTCATCACCTTAGTTCTCTCCCTGTATTTCCAAGGGAACAATTCATGTGGAACAAACATGTGCAAAGAACACAAGATCCACATAAAAGGGCACCAAGCATCCTGTTTGTGAATAGTTGTCATGTAGTTGCAGCTAGCTGCCAGCATGTAATGATGTTTTATGCTTTGGCTACCATTTGCTTGGCTTACTTGTGATTGGCTTTTAATCCTGGCTAGATGGAATGAATGAGCTGCTTTCAAAAAACATGGCACTTGAAATGAGCAGTTGTTAAAACTTTTCCTAATCCATCCATCAGCTGAGGGGTTCTAATTAATCTGGTTCTAACACTGGTGAGCAAATCTTACAGAAAGCTTAGGTTGGCAGCAGTATTCAGCTTCAAGATGAGTATTTGGGCAGAAGGGGAAGCAGTCATGCCAGGTAATCATGCTGATTTTTCTATAGTGCTTACAGAAGCTCTGATCAAGCAAGATTTTGAGAAGGATACTTTATCTTGCCAAGAGGATAATAGACAGAAGTACAGTATAATAGACAGAGAAGAAGGAAAATTCTGACAAAGTATGTGTCATTGGCAATCATCTAGACTGAAGACCTATGAAATCTGTTTGCGTGAGGCCTCTGCTTAAGTGGCCAGAAATAGCTACATGTAATTACCAAGTTTTCAGTTGAATAATTTGGCAAGTTTATGAAACATGTGCAAAGGGTTTCCATCGTCTCATGTGGTCCATGTGCTTGTGAAGGGTGAGAAACACTTAAACTGAAACAGTCCTTATGTATGGGTTCTCTGCTGGACCAGCATTTTTAACTTTGTTTCCAAGGGTCAATTACTCTTGAGCTGGGAAGTTATGCTAATTAATTCCTAGCCAACATGGCTTCTTGGCTTACAAAAAAAGGCAAACAAAGCAGGGACAACAAAAACTTTCATGAGCAGAGTGTTAAAAATTAAAAAAAAACCCCACCATCTGAAAACAAACCAACAAACCTTAAAAATGTCTTATAAAGTTCAAATGTTGTTTCTGTGAATAAAAGGCCTTAGGAAGGACACTTTCTACTCATGCAGCAGAGTAGCAGTGTATGTCTATTCGTGAACCCTCTGTGACCCATACAGAAAGCACCTAGAATACAGTATCAGACCTAAAAGTAATACATACAGTGTGTACAATACATGTTAATGTGATCTGAAAAACAGAATGGAGGAAAAGGATTTGTACTCCTTTTTATTATTATTTTTTAAGAATGGGTAATATAAGAATGCCTCAGAGTTAAAATTATTATTTTAAAGGCTTCAAGATGTCTCACTAGATTTTTCTTCCTGGATACCACCTGAACTACATGAATGATTTGGTTTTTAAATGTGTATAACCTCCAGTACTTTGGCTTTCTAATTCCCTCCTCTTCCAACACTTCTAAATAGAAAGAACAAAAATCTTCCTCTCCCTTTTGTCACAGAAAAAAAATAAAGAGTCCCAAGTAGCATAGCATAGATTCATATTAAATTTAAAATGAAAGTTATAAACAATCAACATGACACCATTATTTTCATGCAAGATTGAACAGGTAGGTTGAATACAGCAAATTGTAGAATATAATGTGCACACGTGTCCTCTGTGAACACTTCAGTGGGTGGAAGTGTCTACCATATAGGTAATTAAGATATTCTCTCCATTTTATTTCCATAAATGAATGACTGATCATATAATGAGGAACCTTCTTGGGTAAGGACTCTGTGCCTCATTTTGTGTTTAGAAAAACATGGAAATGGCCAGCTGAGCTGCCATTAAGGAAAAAAATTCAGTTAAATAATTGATTCAAATAAAGTTTCGCAAACAGGAATTACTGAAATATGGAGAATTAGTGAAAGGCTGCTTTAAGTTTCCTTTTTGGCATATGGGAAGACCAAAATGTGACTCTGAGAGCTCTGACTAAGCTCCTCCAGAAAAACCATTCATGATTTCCTCAGCTAAGAATATGAAGGAATCGTAATGGTTGGGATCTGATGGTTTTTTTCAGTTGCAACTGAAATGATTTTTCAAGAAACTGAAAAGATTTATGTCATTTGCAGTGATTTTTGAGTCAGCTACCTTCATCAGTATCTACTTAACTACAGGGAATTTTAAAGAAAAATGTAGAATAAAATATGCAACACTGCTGAGCTTTGAATATTGCTTATATGAAGCACTGTTGATATGTGAAGATTCTATCTTAGGGACCACCCTGAAATGTGCTAGAAAATATGAAGCACTGGGAGGAGTGAAAATAGATAACACATACAATGTTTCCTTACTCGACTAATTCAATATAGTAGTAATTCTTTTATAATATAACAATAAATTGGAGAAAGATTAAGATACAGTTAAATCCATTTAAAAATGCTGTTTATGGAAAAGTTGAAATAAAACAGGTAGCAAAAAGAACATGAAAACTCATTATTAAAAGCTATGCAAAATTGGGGTATACACATATATGTGTCAGCTTTTGTTCGTTGTTTCTTTAAAAAAAAAAAAGAAAATTGTTTGAACATAGCTTTTGGTATTATGCTCAAAAGTTGCAATTTAATAGACTGCTATGAAAAGCTGCAAATGTAGGGTTACAGATTTTGTGCTTATTCCAGAGAGAAAACAGAATAATTATCTTTTCTTTTTAGATAATTTTTTCTATTTCAAAAAGATTTCTTAGGGAAAAAAAAATAGAGAGCATTCTCCTGTCTCAGTTTTGTATAGGTTTAATTGGAATTTATGGACTGATGTTAATAAAGCATCGTTGTATTGTGATCAATTTGTAGATTAATATTTTATGATAACTGTCAACGGAAAATTTAAAACATAATTTCTTGTTGGAAGGCACATGAACAAATTCAGATACAACAATTACTTTATTTATACTTTTAAATATTTCAAATATTGAGTAAAGCTTTATATAAATCTCTTCATAAACTTTAACTGTTAAGATGTGGAAGTAAAGGCAGGAGGAAAAGAAAGTAATAGTTGGAAAAGAAAATATTTTATTGAAAGAAGTAGCAGAACTCATGATGACTTCAGTTTTACTGGAGATAAGTAAGTATAAGTCATTATTTGGCTTTTAGACAACTGAAGAGAAAAATAATTTGTTCTTCCTATTTACATGATAGCTGAAGTCAAGAACTTCTTTCCTAGAATTCCATGTTTAAAAAGGTTCATTTTTGCTGTTTTCCTCTGGTGTTCTTATCTGTTTCTTTGAATTATGAACAAAGAGCTCTTTGGATTTTCTTGTGGCTTAGTGATAGGATGGTCCAGGTTTTATATGGCCATTGTTTTCTTGGGGCATAGCAAGCCCTTTTAAGCTTGCAATCATGAACAGCTTCAATGGTCAGAAGGCAATTTATTACCTCAGGATGAGAGAGCCTTTTTCACTAGCATTTGAAAAATTAGCAAATATAGCTAATTAACTTTCAGCTTGCTGTCAGTCTGTCTTACTGGCAATCCACATGAACCTAGGCACTAATTTAGGGTCTTAAACGAAATAATTGTTCTTATTGATTGCTTCTGACTATGCATATAAGAGAAGTAAATTTGTTGTGGCAGTAATGACTCTTAAGAGTCATTAACAAGATCATTCATTTACATTCAGTAGGTCTTGATAATTATGGGGAAATTCTGGTCTCCTGAAAGATAGCACTGCTCAGAGTGAGCAAATGTGATAGAATATGTGGTGGGACGATCTGGAGGTGTGCAATTCATGTGGTTTGGTGTAAGTTCCTCAAGTGCATCTCCACTACTTTGGGTGAAACACCTATAACATACTGACACAGACAGTAGTAACAAGTGCCTATTTTTAGATTTCTTAACAGCAAATCTAAAAATAAATGAAAAAAACCATAAAAAATTGCACTTTACAGAATGATGCCTTGTATTTTAAGGATGGTTATGTCCTAATAATCATTATTCACCTGACTTAGAGGGTGAAACTAATGGAAGATAAATATATTTCAGTGTGAGAAAATTGGAGCCAAAATTATCTAAGTTGATAAATGAGATTGCTCAGTGCTGGTAATTTTTAGACTAATAAAATATTCATAATTACATTACTGAGATTGATGAGTTTCTTATTCACCTCTTTGCCATGTGCCTCACTTGCTGTGATACAGACATTTTGTAAAATCCTAGTGTGAAATAGGGACTGCCATCAATTATGAGATACTGTGTGAGGAATGAAGAATTCTAATTTTCTACTGAACTTTGTCTTTTATATGTTAAACATCCGTGGCTAAAATCCTTTAGCCCTTCAAACCACTATTTCTCTTTCAACACCGCTCTAACATGCTTGGCTTCTTCTTAGGGGCTTCAGAAGTTAAAAGGGCAGTGGGATGTATGAAGCATGTGGACTCAGCATGCCGTACGCAGCCTAAGCACAATGTACAGAGCCTTGCAACAGCAGCAAAAATGTGTAGTGAGTGCTATTAATTACATTTGGTGATATTTATGACAAACCACACCATCCAGTCCCTCAAAGAGTTCTGTTCAGTCTAGTGGGAATACTTACACATGTGAGCTCACAGGATTATGGTTCAAGTCTGTAGGGCCTATAAAGCAGATTGCAAAATATAAAACAAATATGCAGCCAGAATTCTCTATCCACATTGCCTATGCACCAAGTTACTTAAAACATTTTCAACAATTATTTGTGTTACAGATGGCTTTTAAAACACATTGTTCTTCTTTTAGGGTTTAAGTGCTTCAGATATCCCTTCGACAAGTGCAGATAATTAATTAAAGCAAAGATTTCCCAGAGACTCATGAAAGCACACTTGTCAGGCAATCTTTACTATTATTTTAATCTCCATTGTTTCACAGATTGTTTATGTTAATCTTCTCCTGCCCTTTTTACTGTTCCAGGCAATTTTGTGGCAGAATTGAAAGTGGAGGAGGCTGAGACAGACAGCATGAGGCAAGACAGCCGCTCAAGCTCTCCTAGCTTGTGTATGGTTTTATGTGCTTCTAATTATCAATGTGTGGGAGTTTTGTCAAAAAAAGCTGGGCGTGTGGTTCCTTTTGTTCTTCTGTGTCTGTTGTGGTTTATATTTTAAATGGGACACAAATGTGATTTATAGTGCATGGCATGATGCAGTTAGGGAAAATTGGTCTTTTCCAGGCAACACAAACATGAGCAGGAGAAAGAGTGCACGTGAACAGTATGTTCCTCTCAGTGGAGAAGAAACACTCCACTAAGGCTCACAGAGAGTGTAAACAACATGTGAGAAGCCCTCTTCAAAAAAGGAGAAGAAAAGTCAATGGCTTACTTCCACTGCATCTAAAAATACACATCATTGAAAGGCAGAGCTGTGAGAGATCAAAGACAATAAGCTTTCAGCAGAGTCACCCTGAAGTGTGAAAAACACCAAGATGGGATGGAAAGTTCTATATACTGACCAGCAAAGAACATGTCATGACAACTGGGTTACCTTCTGGGCAGCCCAATGCTGGGTAGTGCAGCTCAAAGTAATTCTGCAAGAAGATTCACATGAGGTCCTGCCCAGCTCCCTGCAAAATGTGGAAAAACTGTTTCTAGGCCCACAGTCTCGTGTCAGCCTGTAAGACAGGAGGACACAGTAAGGTGACGGGTGTGAAAATGTCATGGTTAAATTGTATGATTTGAGAAAGGTAAAACATAGGAAGAATAAGCCTTTTTCTTAAAAAAAAGAAAAATCATTGCATAAACAGAGGTTCTTGTGATTTCCCTCTTCTCCCAATGGGCTGCTAATGAAGAACACTTCATGTTTAATTTAGTGAAAAAAAGGTATGCAGAAATATATTGGAAGGCTTGATTATTTATCCAACGTCTAGCTCCTGTTTTATATTCTCAGAACAACTGAAAAAGAAGTTACAAGAAATCTGATGGAAACCACTGGTTTTTGCCTCTCTAATTAAATGCTGCAGTAAGGCACAACAGCTGAAGTTCAAGTTTTTAGTACAGAGGTGATCATCCCAAGCCAGTTTTTGGAAAGGTCCAGTCTTACCCTACTTCTAAAGACTTTAAATTCCCTCAAAAATTCCCTCAAAAAGACATAGTTCAGGCTGCTTATTTTACTACTGGTAATTAGGTAATCAACAACGTTTGATGAACCTGAAATGAAACACAGAGATGATTTGTCAGAAGAGTGAATACATGGATATATAGCCCAGAAGGCAAAGATAGGAACCAAGCATTTAATTGAAAGGAGTTCTGCTGAAGATAACACTTTATAGCAAATGTCTCAACTCTGCAAAGCTCTGTCAGTGGGTGGCAGGTTGTATACAGAGGCATTTTTGTCTCTGTTTAAGTATGAAGCATGATCTTGCAATGGGTTAAAAAAAATCTTGGGTGTTTGGATTTTCCCTGGACTCCTTGTTTGGGAAGGACAAGACTGGATCATGGATAACTCCCAGCCCTGGGAACACTGCAGCCTAATTTCTAAATTCTTTAGCTCAGAGCTAAGGAAAAAAAGAATGAAGAAAAATGTGGTTTCAAATGAAAATGAATTCTTGAGTGTAGCAGTAAAACAAGCAGTGCTACAAGTATACATTGTCTGCAATCTGCATTATATTTGCATACAGGAAAAGGCAGGGAAATACTTTGCTGGTTAGAACAGAGAGAAAAGTGAAAACCTATGTGGGGAAAAGTACTTTTTCAAAGTGAATGGATTTTGACTCTAAAAACTGACCTGTTTTTTAGCAACAGAAATATCTACAAAGACTTTCTAGAATTTTGCTCAGCTCCTTGTTTCTAGTGTCCCCTACCTCCTTACAAACACAAAACAAAATGCTGTGCTATGACAAGAAAACTAAAACCCCTTCTGCCTCAGGGTATGCATGCTTTACTTTACTGGATTATATTGCTTCATTCCTGATGTTTCATTCACTTACTTAAATAGTTCACAAAACATTTGATTTGTGTACATTAATGCAAAACACGTTCAACTGAAAGTTTCATGCATTCTTACTCTCCCCACTTCAGGTATTTACTGTTTACAGCTGTGGAAATTTTGTACTTTGGCACCTTTCAGTTCTGAAGTCTAACTATATTTAGATTTGAAACTGACTGATTTAAATGAGCAGACTTTTATACATATAAAGGGTATTTTTAGGGTAGTTTGAAGTTTGAAAACTTACAGTCTTCTTTGTTAAAGGTGGTAGCCAAGGTACATGGAATGTACAGCTTCTAAGCTCAATATTTTAGAAACTCTAATAGCAGAAGAAATATTGGACAAATTTGCCTCTTGTTTTAAAAATCCACTAACTCTAACAAAATTATTTAATTTTAATGAAAGTAGGAAGATCCTCTGAAATATGCAATGGCTTGTGCTATCTGTGACCTTTCTTGGTCTTCTATTTATTTGTAGAACTCATTTTCAAATCAGCACAGATAACTGTATACCTACTTCAGAGTTTCTAAGCATGGTAAAGTCAGTTATTTTTTGGGATAATAATTTATCCCAACTCTGCAGATACTCTATTTACTTTCTTGAAAATTTAAATTGGGAATAGACATTATTTGCTTTTGCAAATATGCAACTGAATCCAGTAAACTTATCTGTAATTGCCCTGGGAGCCAGCTCAGCCCCACGTATCTTATTATTTTTCCTGAATGATATTGACAAAGTATTTTAGAGTGAATTATTTTAGATAATATTATTTTAGATAATATTTCCAACAATCTTGTTTATTGCAATAGAGTTATCATATCATAGAGTCCCCAAGAGATGCCAGCTCTCTTCCCTGAAGAATTCCCTGTCAAGCTCTGAGGCAGCCCATGTTACATTTCTCTGAAAGCAAACAAAAACCAATGGAGCCTTTTCAACTCCAAAGCTATGTTTTAAAGTCAAAACACACAATTAAATAAAAGGGCAAAACAGCACACTTTTAAAAATCACAGCCGTGCCGGGAGTGGGTAGTGCAGGGGGGGCAATGCTTTCCCACAGGTGCTGCTGTGTCTTCCTCCGGGGCAAGGGGGAAGGATGGCTTGGTCCACTCTGGTTCCCTGTCCAGACCCCTGCAGCGCTGCAGCCTGCCCTCTGCCCCCGGGAATGGCTTTTCTCTGCTCAGGGCTGGCTGTACACCTGCTCCTGCTCCTCCCCGCACAGCCCGCCGTGTGCCCACGGGAGAGGGCTGCCCAGGCTGCCCGGCCCTAACATGGCTTCACCCTCTGCAGCATTCCACGGGCTGGAGCCTCTGCTGTCAAGGCAGAGCCACCAGGACATTTGCTGCCTCCCTTCTCAGCTGTGTCTTGGGCTGCACACTGCCACTGAAACCTGACCCTGTCCTCCAGAAATCCTGCATCCTGTTGTCCTTCATCTCTGTTTCCAGCTTGTTCCATCTGCCAGGAAGTGCCCTAGCCTTACATTTTGCTGCATTTTACTATTTTCCTTTGATGCCAATCTTTTAATCCACTTCTCATTTTGCTTTTTTATTTTTTTTTTTATTTTTTTATTTATTTTTTTTTTTTTTTCTGGCACATACCAGGAGATTTGTTTTCCTCGCTATCGGCCATCTGGTGTCTATCCATTATCACCTTTTGGAAAAGTGCCTGATTTTCACTGGGACAGAGTCTGTTTAGTTTGAGCTCTCTGTAGACTGAATTCCTGGAACTTGAACTAGCTTGAAAGTTTTGATTGCGGGGAATTGAGGAGTTATTTTGAGACCTGTACTGCAACATGGAAGGCAATGTAATTACATAGAAATAGGAGAGATCATGAACTTAAATCCATCTTTTAGACATTTAATCTCTGCTGGAGTGAGTATATGGTGTTTTTTAATGGATATGTAAAATACAGACGAAAACTAATACACAAGGGAAAGAAAATCAGCAATGCAACAAACTGAGGATGATTGCATAACAAATAATAAAGTTAGCATGCCCCTTTTTGGAAAAACTCATGCTTTGATCTGCCATTATGTTTATCTTGAAAACATATTGTTTATCTAACAGAGTATGTGGTTGGCTTCTGAGGTCATTGTCATATGGTGAAAAGTCCAGTTTGTAGTGAGTAGGAACATTAGGAAAAACCTTGTAGGTCAGCCAGGATAAAGTGGAGAGTCAAACTATTGCACACTTTCCCTGGAATAAATGACTGGTTACAGGTCAGCACGTGCATGAGGATTCCTGGCAGTTAGAGAAGGTCACCATCTGTTAACGGAAAAAACAAGTCCAAAATTAAATAAATGAGGTTAATCACCTTTTCTCAGAGGAACCCACTTTTCCCTCAGAACATTAGAGACTAGATTTAGGATTGCTGAACACTGCACAGTAGGGAGAATCTTGTGCTTGAATGAAGGAAGCAACTAGTGTGAAACCCAGGCTTTAAAAGTCAAAGTTTAAATAAAATTGACCATAAAACCTTATAAATATCCAATGGGCTTTGAAGTACTCCTGGAATTTAGGAATGGATTAATGTATCCAATTTAATGATCTCTAACAGACGGGCATACTAAGACTTCCTTCAGGATTGGCGAGGTACCATGGCTTTGCCCAGAGAAGATGATAATTAACACTCTCAGAAGGATATGAATTGCACTCAAGTAATTGAGTGCAACTCATGCTCGTGTATCTGTTAATGCTCATCCCTATGGATCCTTTATTATTCTTCACTGACTGGAGAAAGAATTTAAATGTTTGTTCTCTATGACTTAGGAGTCAATAATTAGGGATAGGTAGATACCTAATGTAGTTAATAGATATCATTAGAGCCTGGCAATGTACTTCTCTAAATATTATATATCTACAGATCCTAGAAAAAAAGATTAATAATTTTCAATAGTATTGTTCTTTGTAAGATTATAAAATGTTTTTATAGAGCAAGAAATCTTTGTAAGATTATAAAAGGCATTTTTTCCTTTTCTAAGAGCTTTTAGTTGCAGCTGTGGGTGTCAGATGAAGAGATCCTTTTGCGTTCCTTTCCCAGGAAATTAGAAAAAATATATTCTTTAGAGATACTTCTTATAAGTGACCCGTATAATGGAATAACCATAAACATAACATCATTGCACACTGCCCTATTTGCTATATCTGACAAGGTAAAACCAATGAGCATATTTGTTCATCTGTGTAGTTCAGTTACCTTTCTGAATAACAGTTTCCGTGTGACTAAGGGATTTTTCCTATTGTAAGTAAAATTCTCATGGAAATTGATTGAAAGAAAGTTCTTCAAAGCCTTTGAGGATATAAAGAGTCTTGATTGCCACACAATTATTTAATTTTTAGGTTGCTCTTATAAATATAGACCACTTAAGTAATACTTTTTGAAAAATAAGCAAAATTGAAATAAGGTACCTGGTGAGGACTCCATAAAACATTGGCATAATAGAAGTTCCAAATTGTGACTTTACAGTTGCTACTTGCAGGAATAAGCACCATTTTATATTAATTTTTGTCTAGGATGTAAACACAGTATACAATTAATTAAACTCTCTTAATTCCCATACTGATTTGTAAATTCTATTAAAAATTTCAGGTTATTAGTTCAGTACCCACTGGATCAAGCCATTTGTCCAGCTGCTAATGTGGCTGGGTTTTTTCATAAGTGATGGAGGATGGCTTCGTGTGTGACCAGCCTCCAGGGTACACCACTGAATCTCTTTCAAAGATACTCCACCTATCAATATATTGCCCAAGGAATGAGAGAAGATGGTGAGTGAAATAAGAACCATCTCCAAGTTAGCCTGTGGCAGAGAAGAGCATCACTGCTAGCAAATCTCTTTGTGAAAATCAGCAGTTCACAGATCAGTGTCAACAGGCCTATCTGACTATAACTGTATCTGCCTCTGCAAATGAAAGAAATTTTGAGTGAAGACTGACAGTAATTCTGTTCAGTTCATTGCTCACTATTAGTGATGAGATGTTAGTCACTTAGTTCCAGAAAACAGATATTGCATTATTCTCCTAGATTTTGGGTTGAATCTCACTTTGAACATGTAATGCTCAACATTTAACTCTATGATGTACTTGTTTATAAATCTCTGGCTGGAGCTATTGTGTTAACTGTATTGTTTGAACAGTATTAGGCTTCTTTTTTTCAGTAGGAGGACTGAATGAATTACTGAGGAATAACTTGTTAGTGTCCCCCTTTGGTACTTCCACTATCAGTTCTAGAAATATTAATAGGGTTGTTAGTTGAATTCTTATCCGCACATCCAACTGTGGATTCTTTGGGCTAGCTCTTTTGGGGGCTAGAGCAACATAGTGCATTTAACAGCTAGGGTTTCAAGTGGCTATCTGAGAGTTTCTTGAGAATGGTTGCATTTTTCTCTTAGTAGTATTTTTTCCATATTTCTTAAACCAGTGCCTTCCAGCATTTATCTTTTCTTTGTGACTTACAATTCCAGAAAAATAGGAAGGAGTTTTGTGGGATTAAGTGTTTGTTCAGGTTCAGCCTTTCATTCCACATTTTTCTTGTAGTGCAAGAAATGGAGCAAAGGTCATGTCCACTTTAATTTGCTTTGCTTACTGTATGATTTTCTTAGCTAGTTTGCTGTACTACAGGCAATAAGGGCTTTAGTTATGGATATGAAACTTCAATAATATACAAACCTACAAAATCCCTCAGAGGCCAGTTGTACTTTATTATCTCAAATTAATTCTTTCCAGCTAATAAGCTCTGTGAAAAGAAACCCTGAAGCTGTAGAAGTTCCAACAGCTGTTTTTTTCTGCCCTGGTTTTAATGATCAGTATTATTCATAACCCTGTGACTCACTGCCCAGTTCTCCACAAACTCAGGTCCATGCACTCCTAATTTCTGTGTCCTGACATCTGTATCCTGGTGCCCATAACACTCTGCTCCCATGAAATGAACTTACATCAACTCAAGCACTGTCAGGGAGATTTCACAGTGTCAAAAGCAAGATTTGATCCAGTAAAAGTAATATGAGTTTGTGGAAACTCACTTTTTCTTTTACTTATTAATATAAACAAAGACCTATTTTGAGGCACTGTAACTGCTGCTACCACTAGGAACATAATCAATACTCAGAGCAATAGAAATGGCTTGGGAATGTGGTTTCTTTGTGTTGTCTTTGCTATTTGAATCACAACATCTGAATTCCTGAAACAAAATAGATATGTGTTTCTAGCTGCATGCATAGGGAAGCCTAAGAATTAACAGAAAAATGGCACATCCTCAAATATAGTTCCACTTGAAAACTCTTTAGTTGTGACACATGTTGCAGGAACATTTTCTTTAGGGGTCAATTGCTACAATCCCAAGATGCTGAACTGTGGAAATAGAACTCCCTGCCCCTGAATACCTAGTTCGTAAAAATTAATTTCATTGTTTGATTACTACAAGAACCACACAATGGTTTTGGGGCACACCCTGTTCTTTAGGAACTGACTGTAACTCCTCTGCAAGCTTTGGCAGAATTTCAGGTAATTTTATGTTTCCCCATCACTTCCTGCATCGCAATATTGAAATGTGGTCAAATGTTTTTTGTTTTCTTTTCTAAATTTCCAGTCTCCAGCTCTTTCTCATAGTATTGGAGTCACTTTTATTAGAGTAAAGTTAGGCTCCACTCCAGGAAATGATAGCTATTTTGCCCACAAGAAACTTTCAGATTACATACTTATTTAAAACAGTTTTGTTTATATTCCAGAATGCTTGATTCTCTTCAACAAATTAACTTAGTAAATGAAAACATAATTTCCCCCTCCTTTTTTTATGTCTGTTTATTCAAAGTCTTGAAGGTTCTAGCAGATAGCTTCTTGTCAGAGATACTAAGTGAGCAGACTAGGAAGATTACAATCCTAGACATGCTATTTGTGAATGGAGAAGAACTCATGGGGGCTGTGATGGTAGGTGGGTGGCTTGTCCATAGCAATCATGAAATTACTTGCTTTAATGTGTTTAATGTAAGGAGAAAAAAGAAAAAACATTTAGTGGACTATCCTGAGAATTTGCTCTTGACGGCTTACAAGTCCATGGAGGCAGGTCTGCCTTTAAGATGTCCAGGAACAGGCAATCCCATTGCAGTGTAAGTGGAGCAAGAGGAGCAAAATCCCCCTTGGCTGAGCAAGGAACTCCTCATGGAGCTCAAGAGGAAAAGAAAACTGTATGATCTGTGAAAGTAATGTCAAGCTTTGTAGGAGATTTAAAAAGCTGTTGTTCATATATGCAGGGGGGAGACACAAAAGGTCAGAGTTCAGGTAGAATTGAGACTGGTCAGTGATCTGTCAGACAACAAGAAAGGCTTCTAAAGTATGTTAATAACAAGAGGGCATCTAAAGAAAACATCGGACCATTACTTGTTGAAGATAGCTGACTACTAGGGATGAAGAAAAAAGTGAAGGCATTCAATGTGGCTGTGGCCTCAATGTTTAATGAGAGACCTGGGGCTTATTAGCCACTTGGGTCTGTAGACCCACATGTGCAGGAACCGTGAATTTCCATTTTTGGACGCTGAAGTTGTAAGGGATCAGCTGTATCAGCTGACTGTTCTCAAGTCCATGAGGCTTGGTGGGATTTTGTTCAGTTCTTCAGCATCTATTAAAGATCTCTTTCTGCTGGTTGGAAACGAGACAGTGGTATTCAAATTTAGAAAAAAGGTGTGAGGGAAGAGCCAGGGAACTTGTCACGGTATAGGAATGGTGCTCCCAACTTCACTGAGAGCCATCAAGGCTCTCTAAATTGTGGGATGTTCTCTCACTCCTCCGCTTTCCCTCCCTGTTTCAGCTGTGGTGGGGTAGAGTGGAGAATTGAAGGCAAAAAAAGTGAAGCTCACAGGCTAAGGTAAGAACAATTTACTGAAAATAGCAATGAAATAAAAGAATCAGTAACAGCAACAAAATTAATAACAAAAGTGTATGAAAGAGAGAGTGATTAATGTGCCAAAATGTATGTTGTGGAGCCTACCACCTCACTGCACCCATGTCAGTGACTCCTTTCCCTCTGCTTTTGGCAATGAGCTGGTATAGAATAATCTTTGGGTTTTAGACATGCCCCCTCGATACTACTGAGAAAATTAACTGTGTCCTGGCTGGAAGCAGTACAGAACTAATTTGAGTTCCTAGAAAAATTATGTAGAAGATTACACTAGGTACTATTAAAAACCGTGTAACAAGCAATGCATCCTATGCAGTCAGCATGGTTTTACAAAGGGGAAGTCTCATTTAATTAATTTGCTATTCTTCTATGATAAGGCTCATCTAGTAGAGAAAGGGAAAGCAGAGGATGTAGTTTCCCTGTATTTTTGTTAGGCTTTAGATACTGTTAAGGAAAGTTTCCTGTCTTGGCAGTCACACTTGCACAGCCTGAAGTGGGACAGAAAGCCATTTCAGTGGTTCAGTGATCCAGAGCTGCTAAATGCCCTGCTAACTCCCTACACACACCACACTCACACTGTCAGACAAACTTCCTCACTGAATCAACACCATATTTTCCACAGTAGAATCTCAGACGTCTTGCTCCTTATAATAATTTAATCTTGGTGCAACAACTAAGTAGCAAAATCACAGCTCATGCTGGGTGCCTCCTAAAAAGGTACCTCAAACAAAGAAAAACCTGGACTTTTATATCATCCCACAGCACCCAGCGGGGCAGAGCCGGCCCAGGGAGGGGATGGGCCTCCCCTGGGGCCTGCTGGGCCCTGCAGGTGGGGAAGGATGGGAAGGTCCTTCAGTGCTTCCTGAGGAGGGAAACAGCAGGTGGGAGGGCTGGAAAACATGTCCTGGATGCTAATGGAGGGGTTTGGCTTGTCTGGTTCGGAGAAAGGGAGGCTGAGGGGTGACCTCACAACTGTGCAGCTTCCTGAGGAGGGCAAGGGCACAGGGAGGTGTTGAGCTCCTCTCCCTGGTATGCAGTGACAGGATGTGTGGGAATGATTCAAAGCTGTGCTGGAGGAGGTTTGGACTGGACATTTCAAAGTATTTCTTTACTGAGAGGGTAATCAAACTTTGGAACAGGCTTCTTAGTGACAGTGGTCAGTGCCCTTGCCTGTCAGTGTTTAAGAGGCATTTGGACCACACCCATAATAACATAGTTTAACTTCTGAGCTAAGGAGCCATTAAGCTTTGTGAATCAGGAGTAATTCTACTAAAACCAAGGATTTTATCTTGGTCCTATTTATTTCTAAAGAAGGAGAAATAGATCTAACATACACAATGACTAGAGAAAGCATTTTAATAAACGTGTAAAATATTCTATGACTATATAATTTGTCCAGGCAGATTTAAGTTAGATACAGCACCTGGTGTAAGCAAGAAAAATGCCACTTCAGCATCCAGGTGCAGTCCTATAAATACTGTTTCTGCAATACTAATAGTCTGATCCTTTTTTATATCCCTCTAGCAAGAAACAAGTTTTCCAGAAGTCATGGGAAGCCTCAGAAAAGTTAACAGAGATTAGAGATGGTTCACTGGTACAGGTGGCATGCTACTGTTCTTTCCTAACATTAAAATTATCTTGTCTTCACTAATTCCCATCATCATAAGAGAAATGATCTGTTATTCAAACCGTATCAATCCTTTCTTCACAGTGGAATGTATGTTGTCAGAAAGTAGAGGCTAGTGTGTGGTAGTCTAATGCATTCACACATAGTTACAAATTTAGTGCAAAGTTCAGGAATCACTCATTCACTTATAATACTGATTCTGATCAAATTGCTACTGAAATTTTACACTTTAGTCAAGTCAAATTAGAAAAGATACTAGAGCTGCAGATCAAGGTGATTTTATTTCCTTGTACATGGGTTGTGTGAATGTCATAAACATAGGGCATGGAAAAAAATCAAGCGGATCTAGTCCCTGGGTATGATTCAGCTCATACGTGGTGACAGTTATATGTGCGTGAAGTGATGCAATGCTCTGCAAAAATATCTGAATTCTCGATGTTGGAAAATTATTATAAGCAGTAAACTTACCTTCCAGTATTCCTGCCAGGCTATGTAAATATTTCTAGGATTATATATTGTCAGCAGTTTGCTGACATAAATACAGACATCTTTTTGATGCATCTCCAGGTTAATTAAAGCTGCCTTGTAAGACCTTAAATGTGGAATTCATCTTTCAGATTGAGAAATCTAGATTTATGTGGTTATATATGGGTGTCTCCATGTATGCTGTACTCACACTTGTATCACAGACACTGGGGCTCTAGTACATACCCTAGAGCTGACCCCAGCAATTCAAGCCACAGTATAGGTTATATACCTTCAAATACCTTTTTTATAGATTCCTCAGTTCCTTTGCACTATCAGTTCACATTCCAAACATTTTCCTAAGGCTATTCGCAGGCCATGAACTTGGATACAGTGCACATGCTATGGAAATAAAGGAAATTATATAGAGATTTTGATTTATTAATGATTAATTGTTCTCTTTCAGTTTTCTTTTCTCATTTTGTGCTCTTTCAAACAAGTTTTTGACAGAGTAATATTTTAACTAATGTAAATTTTAAACAACTAGATAAATAATGAAAACCATAAGCATTTTGGAGTACATCTTATTTTTCATGGATATTATCCATAATATTTTATCAGAGGTTGCATTTTCTCTTACGTAATGGAAAAGCTTTGCAGTACCATTGAAAATGATTAGGAGCAGCAGGTTACTAAACAGCTAGAGCTTTCACAGAAACTGCTATGGTATCCCTTCTTACTTGATTTAATATAAAGTGAAATGTGCTTGACTGGAACATATATGCTTTGACTATTGTGCTTGAACCACATCGCAAAGGCAGAATTGAAACCATACGTTAATGGAATGCGGATATTGATGACAGGAAGGATGTTCTCATAAACAGAGATTGGAATCCATATATCCCTCCTCCTTCTGCTTGTTTTCATCTGCTGGCTAAGTAGATGATCCCATGATTTAGTTTGTATCTGTTCTTGAAAATAAGCCCAATAGCACAGTGGACCACAAGAAAGGTATCTGCTTGAGGACATCAGAAGAAGCAGCAGCAGGGGTTGTAGAACATCAGCACAAATGTGAATTTCTACAAAGTCCTGTGTGTGAATGCAACCCTCTATTGTCAAGGTGAAAAATTTTTTAGTGCTAATAGACACATTTTTCTGCTGTGATATTTAATTGCTGACAACAAGCACACGAGAAGGCATTCAGTGTTGAGCAGTTAATTTGTCTTCATATTAGTGGTGTAATAGCTGTATAATATATATTTGATTGGTTCAAGACAAGTTTTATCTGGTTAAAAAAATGGATGCTTTGAGATGACTTCTGAGGAAATATTTCTCATCCTGAAAAAGCAAAGGGACATTTTTGCAAAATGTTCTTATTTCATAATATGCATAAATGACACTAGCATCTGTTTTGCTACAATTCTGTTAATACAAGCAATAGGATTATTTTGCATTTAACTTCTTATTAATTAAAAAAATACTTAAGAGGCCTGATAGTAAAACCATTAAGCATTATATAAGAATTTCCATCATTTTAGAAAATTTGTCACAATGACTTTTAATCTCTGTGGACCATAAAAGTCAATTGGCTCTTTTATAAAATTAAAACTGCATTAGAGTCTTGTGGAAGACTCTAGAGTAGATGGTGATTAGATGTTGGTTAATTAGAATGATTTTAAATATGTAAAGGACATGTTGTAAAATTATTCTGACTAGTATATAAGCAGTGTGCCTTTCAGAATAACAAAATTCACCTGTTGGACATATTTCTTTATTTCTGCTTTTGTTTTAATGCAAATCTAACCTGCTTTTCTCCAGCTAATTCTATGCTCTCTCCAGACAATTCTTAATACAGCTAATATTTTATTTAATGTCAATATCCAGATAGAATATTCCAGTGAGAATACTTGAGGGAAAAAAAAAGGAAAGATTAAGTCTATGTTTTAAGAAAGCCTGATACGCAAGTCAGATGTGGCAGGATGAGGGTAGGTAACACTTTAGATGGAAGAGAAAAAATGATTTTGCCAGGAAATGCATAAGTCAAGAGAAATGTCATTCACAATGAGCTGGATTTAGCTGGAATTTTTCCAGATTTCTCCTTTGTGTCATGCCTATTTTTCCCGTCTCTTGTAGCCTGCCTGTTCTGCATTCAGTAAAGTGAAGAAATTCCTAAATAGGTAAAATTTTTATTCTGTTCTGTAAAAATAAACAAGAATAAGCAGTTATGTCAACTCAAGGTCTCAATGTTGCCAGATAGCTGGAAAAATTGTTCAGAAATAGCTGTTTAATTAAATTTTAAAAAAGTAATTATACATGCATCTTTATGTGTACAAACACAACTGCTCAGTGCTACCACATTAAGTGAAAAAAATGCAAGCATTTCCTTCATTGAAAATAGCTGAAATTCCTCCCTGGGTACTTACATAGAAGGGTTCAGAGGATGTGATGTCTGTGTCCTTCTCTGTGCCCCTTCCCCTTCCAAAAAACCCCCAAACAAACAAACAAACAAACCCACCACTCTCCCACCCCCCAAAAAATCCCGGATACTGTAAAACCCATGCAATTCAGGAGCAGCAAGACAGCTGGCAAACAGAAAGTTGATGGAGTTTGCTTGTGTGGCAGAACCTAAATTTTAGTTTGCAGAATTGTAGATACTCTTCTAATGTCTTCAGTTCATCCTCGAAGCACAAACAAGATTTCAGCTGATTTGTAAACATGAATGCAGAAGATCCAGCTGTGGGAGGAAATGACTAATAAGGAATGCATGACAACTTGACTTACTGTTGACTTCTTGGGTGACCAGTTCAAATAGCCAGAGGATGTGTTAACTAAACCAACAACCAGATTCCAGTGGGTGGAGGTTATGACAACATTTGTCTTTCCAATCCCGTGGCTGCTGACACAGACACAGGGTAGATTTCTGCTGGTTTTGTAGAGTCTCTGACACATGGAGCAGTCTTGAAGTTTGCAAAGCTCATTTTATCTTTTGGTACAGAACAAGAGCTGAGGAGAGCAAGTGACCTAAAAACCAAATAGTGAATAGCTCTAACCCCGTGCAGATTTTACCTATTTCATTTTGACTTAGAAGAGGTTATACATTTCGGCACTTGCCTAGCAAGTTAGAAAGACAATACTTTATTCATGAAGTCACTCAGTCAAGGTATTCTAGACAAAATTATGCAAAGCATTGAAAAAAAAAAGTATTATGATCCTTCTCTGAGCTTTTCAGTAAGACCGGACCTTTCTTACTGGAGTACCCAAGTAAGGTGACCTAATTTGCAGACTCAGACAGGATTCAAGCTCTTAAGAGTCTCTGCTGTGCTCAACAAATCCTTCTGGTGATGGATGTTTTACAAAAATCTTTTAGGACAGAAGTCATAGGAATGACTTTAGAGACACTCATTTTAGTCACTTCTTTTTTAGAAGAGTGATAAAGACAAAATGATCTGTAATTGTGACATACCATTGTACTATTGATAATCACTGTTTCAGCCTGTTGCAAAAAAATTACCTTTGCATCCTTCCACTCTAATGACAAGCAAGGTACACAGCTGTCCATTTTGTAAGATCAGAATATTCCATGACAATGAATTTCCTCCTCAAAAGTTTTTTTTTTTTAATTTAGAGGTATTGCTTTTTTTTTTTTTTTGGTGAAAAGCGAGGCAAAAAGTATTGTGAGATACTCTGGTTACCTAGCAAGTCTAAATTAGAAATTGTGTTCAGATCACAAGTGGAAAGTGCCATTATGCAAGGAAATCTACTTTCCTGTTGTTTTTGTTTTTATTCTTTCCAGTTTTGTCATTTACTGCAAACTGCTTGAGCTGGATCCCTATAAATCTATGGGGCCTGATAGGATCAATTCAAGAATTCCTAGATCTGGCTGATGTTGTCTCCAAGCTCTCTCAATGACTTTGAATGGTCTTGGGAGTCTGGAGAGGTCCAACTGGACTGGAAGCTCGTGAATGTTGTCCCAGTTTTCAAGAAAGGCAAGAGCAATAACCTTGGAAACTCCAGGCCTGTCAATCTCTCTTCAGTACCTTGTGAAGTATGGAGAAGATTATTCTGGCAGGTTTTGAAAAACAACTGAAAGACAGTTTAGTCACTGGTCACAGCCAGCACAACTGTGTGCGTGGCACATCCTGCTTAGCAAACCTGAAATCCTTTTATGACAAGGAAAGGGAGACCTCAATAAATAATAAAGGACTGGCTAACGACCAACTATATGAAGTTTAACAAGGGAAAATGCCGGATTCTGCACCTAGGATGCACCAGCTGTGGATGTATGGTCAGATTGGGGAATGCTGGACAGCAGTGCCATGGAAAGGGGCCTGGGGCTCTGGTCCATGGCAAGCTGAACATGAGCCAGCAGTGCCCTGGCAGCCAGGAGGGCCAAGCGTGTCCTGGGGGCATCAGGGACAGCATCAGCAGCCAGGCAAGGGAGGGGATTGTCCTGCTCTGCTCTGCACTGGGGCAGCCTCACCTCCAGTGCTGGGGGCACTCCTGGGTGCCACAATACAAAAAATATACTAAACTATTAGGGAATATTCAAACTGAGATTTTGAAGGGCCTGGAATGGAAGTTGTATGAGGAGTGGCTGAGGTCACTTGATCCATTCAGCCTAGAGGAGACTGAGGGGAGATGTCATTGCATTTCCTTGTGAGGAGAGGGTGGAGGGGCAGGCACTGATCTCTCTGACCCATGACAGGACTCAAGAGAGTAGTGTGAAGCTGCATCAGAGGAGGTTTAGGTCAGGTGTAAAGGAAAGGTTTTTCAGCCAGAGGGTGGCTGGACACTAGAACAGGGTCCGTAGGGGAGTGGTCACATCAATAAGCTTACCAGAGTCTAGGAAGCTTTTGGACAATGCTCTCATGACATTTGGGGCTATCAGAGCTGCCCCTGTTTGCAGACTTAACTGTATTGACAGTATATTTTTTTAAATCTAAAATCTAGACCATATACACATAAGTATTATGACTCTTTATTGCTTTTTCTTACAGTAGAAAGATTTCTTGCAGTAGAAATTTCTGTAAGGTTCATGGATGAAATATGTTCTTATGAAATAGGAAAGCACTGCAGAGGAATCAGGATAGGATAGAACAATGGGCCAATGATATGAGGTTGATCAAAACAAAGTCCTGAATCCTGTACTTGAGTCGCAAGAACCCCAGGCAATGCCACAATCTTGGACAGAGTGGATGGAATATTGCCTAGCAGAAAAGCACCTCAGGGTGCTGGTGACAGCAGCTGAACATGAGGCAGGCTGTGCCCAGGTGGCCAAGAAGGCCAATGGCATCCTGGCCTGGATCAGCAATGCTGTGGCCAGCAGGGCCAGGGCAGGGATTGTCCCCCTGTGCTGGGCCCTGCTGAGGCCACACCTCCAGTGCTGTGTCCAGGGCTGGGCCCTCACTGCAGGAAAGGCCCTGAGGGGCTGGAGAGAGCCCAGAGAAGGGCAATGGAGCTGGGGCAGGGTCTGTAGGAGAAGGAAGACATGATGAGGGACTTAGGGTCATTTAGCCTGAGAAAAGGAGGCTCAGGAGAGAAAACTCCCTGAAAGGAGGCTGTACTGAGATGGGACTTGGTCTCTTCTCCCAGGCAACCAGAGACAGGACAAGAAAAAAAGGCCTCAGGTGGCTCCAGGAGAGGATTATATTAGATACTAGGAAATTTTTTTACAAGGTCAAACTTTGGAACCGCTTGCCAGAGAAGTGTTAGAGTTATCATCCCTGGAAGCCTTAAAAAATTTGTTTATGGCACTTGTGGACATGGTTTAGTGTGTCACTGTGGTGGTGCTAGGTTGAATATTGGATTTGATCCTTAGAGGCCTATTCCAACTGTAACAATTCTATGAGTCTATGGTTATATCTATTATATTTACAAAAATTTAGAGTTAAATTTGGTCAATATAAGTCAAGAAAAGTGACTCACTGACTTATCAATGAAATGCTGACTTATCCCAGTTGAGGTCTAAGGTCATTAAAATGTAAGTCCAATTAAGTTTTTTTCTGAAATGCTAATTTTGAAAGTGTCTGACAAGTAAGCTACAAGTTGAATATGAATGGCTTTTGAGATGTTATATACTCACACACACACACACACACACATATATATGTATATATACCTACTCTCTGAGAGTAAGTTACAGTCATGATTATGGCACTGGACTAAGAGTCACAACATCTCAGACTCAGGCATGTGTAAAAGATGCTCGCATTCAGCACTGCTAGTTGTGAACAGACTTTTCTGGTATTTGTCAGTTTAGATTATGACAGAAGGAAGCAGGTGGCTCAGGCACAACCTTACACTAGCATGTAAATTCAGCTTCTTGATCACATGCCAAAACAAAGAAAAGGTTTTCAAATCAAACTGCAAACTGTTGTATAGACCCACAGTTCAAATATATAAATGAAAGGAAGCTCTATACTTGTGTTGTTTGTATCTTAAACCAGTTGAGGCAGTAAACAAAAACATCTGCACATTTGAAGGGACATGAAAAATTTATTGTTAAAACTGTGTGATGTTTTTAGCTAATGTAAAAATAATCTTGGGCTTGTGTTAAGGTGTGAGTGACATTCCAGGGAGAGCATAAGCAGATTGTTGTTACTAGTTGTTTTTCTTCCACCTGTTGGTTTTCCATCTGAATTTTATTTGTTTTTTCTTTGCTTTGCATCTTTTAATATTTATTTTCTTCTTCTGTGTGTAATTTTCTCTGTGTCATTTAAAAAAAAAAAAAAAAAAAAAAAAAAAAAAAAAATAATAAAATTCTCATATCAGGATTGTCTCCCTCTCTCATTCCCCTAGAAAGGAAACAAACATGACAACCACAATGTTTGACATTTAAATAAAGAGTTCTTCCATCCTTTCGAAACATTCAGACTTGCCAGGAGTACTGAACACTGCCTGTCTTCAGATACAATGTCGGTTAGCAACCTAATTTTTTTGCATCATAACCTTTTCAATTCCCATCCAGGCCCCATTGCTTTGGCTTTTAAATCTTCTGCAAATAATATTTTTTTCATTCTTGGTCTGGTTTTTATTATTCCTTCTACGGTGGGAGGTAGAAAACAGAGTGAGAGAAAAAAATTACTTAATTAGACGTTAAAGCTAATGATGTTTTCAGTACTAGACAAAGACTCATGGAAATCATAAGCTTATCCTTTCATATAAAATTATGAAATTACTACTATAAAGTTAGTAATTTCTTATTATCTAAACCATTAAATATTGTGTGTTCATTCGTAGGAAACTGAAATAGATTTATTCCTTTAATATACAGGTTCTATGCAAGTGAAGACCCATTAAAGTCCCTTAATGATATTTTGCTTTTAATTTTGCCAAACCTGAGGGATTAAATTATTCCATCTGATGGAAGACCAGCAGTGGGTTATCCAGCAATTTAATTTAGGCTAAAATCTGCCTTGTCATTGCAAAATCAATAATACTGTGCTTTGCTTCTGTAGCTTTAGTCTCATGTAGACATTTTTAGACCATCTCCCATGCAGTTTTTGGTGGATCAACACCATAGCAGACAATGAAGTTTTTCTCCTCTCAGTTTAGTACGTAGTCTCTGGAGATGCATGGTAACTGAATTTGGAAATGTTACAAGATGAGGAAGCAAGTAAAAAAGAAAATATGTAAGAATTTTAATGTGATGAGTTACAGTATATATCTACATACATTCTGTTAAATATGTTTCAACAGTTTACCATGTTTTGAAAATTAAAAGATATACTGATTTTTTATTAAAAATGTTATGCTTTAAGTTTTAATGATCCTCTGCAGAGTATCTCAAGTATATTTTAAACTTGGTAGGACTAGATGGAAGCCTTGGTAAGAGCTGCTGAACTCAGTATAAAATGGAGTAGTACTCACTATTACTGAGTTGTTCCCCATTATTCAGTGATATGGCTGGTTAGCTTTAGGTAGTGGATCACAGTACATGTGTTCACCCAAGGCTGGGGATGCTCCATAGAAAAGGATTGAATAGGTTCACTGTTCATTGGTCTTAGAAGAGAATGCAGAAATAAAATAATTTGTTCTCTACAAATGTGAAGGATATTGAAATTAAAAGAAAACCCCAACTTTGTGTTTGTGCAACAGCATGGGAAATTTAAGGTGAACAAGAAAAAGAAATCCTGCAGTCTATAAAGATGGATAAATTCTAGAGCAGATTTTTTTTTTTGAGATTTTCCTGGGATCTCCATTACTGAATGCCTTAAAAATTGTATGCAAAGGCATCATTCAGAAATGATAAAGGGAAAAACTGAGGTAGGCGGTGGTGTGGACTAGAAATCTCCACCAGGACTTTCAGACTATATCTGAGGGCTTCTATAACAAAGCTGGGAGTTGTGCCCCAGTTGTGTCACAGTTGTGCCCTCAAATCATAAATAGTTCATGGAAATATAATTTCATACACAGATGTAAACACTGCTTATTTCCTACCATTTTCTGAATATTTTTCTCTTTTAAGCTGTGCCATTTCAGGAAATTTATTAGGATGTTTTTCAGTGTATGTTGTAATCTGATTTAGGGTTACACTTTGTCTGGTTTGAGCAATGTTCAGTGGCAGAATCATGCCTGCCTTTTAGTATTGACTTAATTTTTAAGAAAACAGATAAATTTTGTAATTCTAATAGATCTGAATTATATTGAAATATTTTTGTGCCTCATTTAAAACAATGAACGAAAAGTTTTTAATTCTACAAGTGAGAGGCTTTTCTATTCCTATGATTTTTCCTTCAATTTTCAGGCAAATTAAGTGCAACTTCAAATAATTTCCTCAGAAATTTAATGTTACAATGCTTTTTTATTGCACAAAAATCAACTATGTTTGATTTTTTTTTTTTTTTGCTTCCATTCCTGTGTGGACAGGTCAAATCCTGCAGAACATCCAACATACACTGAATTGAGTGGTGCAATGGAATTAGGAATAGCCAGAAATGTATGGATTACAATCTTCATTCATGCACATCTCTTTTGGATCAGCTCTGAAGGGAGATGATGTGCAGACCATGTCTAGATAGTAGGAGGAAAAAAGATACTTCATTTTTTAAGCAAAGGATAGGCTGATAATGGGTTGTTGCTGTACACATGCTTTCTTTTTTTGTGGCAATTGCCACAACGGTCTGGTGCCGTCTTGATCCACCATAGTTCAGGAAAGTTCTCAGCTGATAAGTTTGGAGCTTCACTGGGGTGGCTGTGTGGCCCTTGCACCTGACAGTGTAGCCGCTGCTGTGTACAGATTCTGTAAAGGGGAGGAGGCGAGGAGGCAAGCAGTCCAGATTTAATGTGACTGTGGTAAGGACTGAGAGTAAGGTTGAAAGGAAGGAAATGTTTGTGGGTTTTATTTTTTGGTGGTTCTTGTGTGTGTGAGATTTTGTCTTTTTTTTTTTTTTTGGTTGTTTTGTTTTTGTTGGTTTTTGTGGGTGGTTTTTTTTTTTTTTTTTGGTTGTTTTGGTTTGGTTTGGTTTGATTTTTTTCTGTTTTGTTTTGGTTTGGTCTTTTTACATGTAAGTAAAGAAACATTGAATAATAAGAATGATAATTAAACTTCCTGAAATGAAGCAGCAGTAAGGTAGAAAGAGAATAAGGATTGAAGTGAGAGGTTTTGTAGTGGTTATTATTGTGAGTCAGTTAGTTCTACTTGATTCCTAATGGAAGGAGAACCTTCCAATAGGAGCAGACTAAATGAAAGATGGAAAAGGTATGAAAAAAAAAGATGAATATGACAAACAGAACATGACAAAAGAAAAATATGACAAACAAAAAACCTGAACATTCCATTCTCAAAATGCTAAAAAAAACTGCCTTAAAATATGAGAGAAGTACTAAAGAAAATTGTCCAAAAGTGAATGACTCTTTCCGATTCAGATCACAGGAGTTCTCCAAGCAATGATGACATTTTAATATATTTGCCCCCTTGGACACTCAAAGTGCAGAAGCTCTAGGCATGAACACCACAATGCAAGGCAGAATAGAACTGCTTTAAAACCTGAGTACTCAGTAATAAGCCTATTCAGTAATAAGACAAAAGACATTTGATATCTTTCAGAGAATTATAATGTAGTTGTAAAAATGTTTTCCCAGACTGACACTTAGATATTCAATCCAGCAGCACATTTTTTTTCATAATATTTCAAAAACCTGTTTGGTTCTTTTTCAAATTACAGTAGTTCAAATGAATAAATAGGAATAAAACTAAAAAGAAAGAAAAAGGGAGTTACTACTTTCAGATGTTCTTCCACACTTCTCTTAACTCAAGCATTGCATTGTTTTTTTAAATGTAATTTTGGAAGCCCTTCCAATCCACTCTGTAGTGGTTGTGGATTGGTCCTTTTGGCTACTCAGAGAAATAAACATTTTGAAATAACTAAATGCATAATTTTGAAAAAACTGCTCCTGCACATATTTAGCCACAAGATATTCAATGAGAACTGTCAGGCAGTTTTAAAACTGGAACATGTGGAAGTTGCACTGAGACATATAATAACATGCTGCAACAGGGGTGCACATTATCAGGTTGCTGGTATGCTTCTTGGATGTGATATTAGTCTGGAGACCAACATCTGAGAGACTTCAGTGTCTTCAGAAGTGGGTTAATAGCTTTCATGATTTAACTCCAGCTGGCAACTTAGCCCTACAGAGCCACTCACTGCTCCCATGGGGAATAGGTGAGAGCGCTGGATGAGTAAAAGTGAGAAAAGCTGTGGATTGAGACAGTAACAATTTAATAGGGAAAGCAAAAGCTGCACACACAAGCAAAATAAAACAAAGAATTCATTCACCACTTCCCATGGGTGTTCAGGTGTTCAGCCATCCGCTAGAAAGCAGCATTCCTCACAAATAACAGTGACTTGAGAAGACAAATGCCATCACTCCCTCCTTTGTCCTTCTTCCACCTGCTTTATATGTTGAGCACAATGCCCTGTGGGATGAAATATCCCTGTGATCAGCTGGGGTCAGCTGCCCTGGATGTGTCTCTTCCCAGCTTCCTGTGCACCCCCAGCCTCCTCACTGGCAGGTTGGGGTGAGAAGCAAAAAAGACCTTGATCCTGTGTGATTAAAACATGCCTGTATAGTCAACACTGTTCTCAGCACAAATACAAAACACAGTTCTGTACTAGCTACTTTGGAGAAAATTATTCTAGATAAAATCACATTAGAACATTCCTGTATGTCATTACTAATGTGTCTTATGTGTAGTTTGCAAGTTAACATATTTTATTGTACTCTTTAGAGTTTCACATATTTTATCTTTTGGCTTTGAATAATAAAGATCAGGAAAAGAATGATTGAAAATGTATATAATATATAGTGTATAAATGTATATAGGTTTTATTGTAGTGGTTTAAGTAGTTTAAGATGTAACAGCTATTATAAAAAGAAAATTTTAAAAAGCAGCAACTAGTATGGAATATTGAAGAGACCTGCTTTAGCTTTTGCTTATGTAAATTTAACTAGCTGTTAATGCTCCCTCCTATTATGGGCTTGATATTTAATGTCAGTAGATGATAGAGATTTAAAATTGCTTAACTGAAAAATCTTGTAAGGGGTTTCAGTCTATTTAACTCATTGAAAATATGCAGTTAGTTCAAATGCTGTGTGGCTTTGTATGGACAGATTAGATCTTCAGTTCTTGATACACTATGTAAGAAGATTTATGAGCAAGATTTTAGTTTTCAGAATAGATACATGCTTAGAAATTACTTTCACAGGGATAGAAATAGTGTAATCATATCAAAGGAATCTTGTAATATCCCTTATCCATCCTGTTTATGCTCAGTCAAAAAACCCATAAATTTTGTGGATGTGTATATTGTTCCTGCACAATGCTTCCCAAGAAACTGCAGAGTATTAGTATTACACATCACCTGATTTTAGTGTCTTATGTCTGTTTTGGCTTTTTTTTTTCATGACTACAAAGTGTCATGTATTCAAAGAAAGCCTGTTAGTATATCTGAAAGTATGTATTTCATTCCATTCAAAAATGAGGGTGAGATTTTTCTCGCCTATTGTCTCAGCCAGTGTGCCAGATGATCAATGGCAGCAAGTTGTTACCTTTGGAGATGACTTATACTATCCTAAACTGTCACTTTATACACTGAATAAAGAATAGCCCCTGTTGCCATTTAGGTGGCTGGGTACAAATCAGATAAACATACATTTATAACACTACCTATAACATCTGAACCAGCAAGTTCAAAAATGTACATCAGGAAGGAGTTTCCTACCTAGCACATTTTTTGTTTAAGTGAAATATATGGAAAATAAAGATATATTATCTCTGGAAAGACAGTGGAAATTGCAAATGTATCTGCTTAATGAGAGAGAATGATGTTAAAGGATCAAAGTCAAGCTTAATTATTTACATCTTTGTGGTTTGACAGACTTTCCATTGCAATAAAAGTAAGATAAACCCACAGGATTGCAGTATTATTCGTACAAAGAATGATAACATTCTTCCAAATGTCATGAGTGAATCTTAGTCAGTCTAATATCAATTTATATGGTAAGGATCAACATTTGCATCCTGCTTTTCCAGTGGTGTGAAATATCACTAATTTGTTGCATTGCAGCAATACTCCTAACTGTCTGAAAAAATGTACATTTGTGTTCTCAAACTGTAATTAATTTTTTGGAAAGTATAAACAAAATAATTCATTTTGATGTATCACAATCTAGTAAATTAATAAATGGAAAACAGGGATTCATCTTCTGGGCTGTCACCTAACTGCAGGTTCTTTGTGAAATACCTGTAACTGTGTATACTAGTTACTTAATGAGTACTGGGATTGCCCACAGGCGTAATTTTTTTTTTTAATATGAGGGAGACTGAAAATACAAAAAGGTGAATTTTCTTTGAGCCACAGAGATCTCTGAGTACAGCTACACACTGAGAGGTTTCAAGCAGGCTGATACAGGGCAGAATTCCTTTATTTTCTTCCAATTTTTTAGTGCAAGCTTGTCAGACAGGATTTCTCAGTACTTTTTCTGGATGACAAATATAAATGTTATAAAAGTTGTTTGGTTTATGTGACTTTAAATCCGTGCTGTCTTCCTTTTCTGTGGATTACATTTTGAACTTTGAAAACACCTTCAGGTTTCAGAGACAGCAGCCATTTTTTCTTGAGTAATGCTTGGACAGAAAACACATACCAATTTCCCACATTGCAACGTCTTTTTTGTTTTGCTCATTTTGCAGCTTTCATTTTGGAGAGAGATCAACACAGATTCGGATTGTACCTTAGAGTTAACACAGACTGAAACACATCCTAATCTGGTATGAGGCAGCAGAGATGCTACAGAAGTGAGTGGAAAAGTCTCATGTCAGAGAGGAGTCTAGTGAAAGGCTTCTCTGTGGTTTCCTTTAGAACTGAGACCAAATGCAAATGTTTTTAAAAATCCAAACACAACAATAATCCCAGAATTTTTTATTTTGCTAGTCAGAATGGATTCAACAGGAGGATTTAAGAGAACTGTAGATCCTTGGACATGGCCTTGTGTCATGCACACTCCACATCTCCACATGCTCTTACAAATTGCTGACAGCAATTTTGTGGCTATGTGCAGTCCTGGTAGCAATAAGAAAATGTAAAAAAGAATGGCAGGAATAGCTGTTTTTCTGAAGATTTTGCAACGAGCCAATTGTCATTATTTTAAAATCAAGCTGGCAAAACTAGAATGTTGTTGATAAAGTCAAAACTTGGTAAGAAAAAATGTGTCACTCAAAAGTTAACAATATTAAATCCAATAATAACTCAATAACACTTCTGCCAGAGTAGCAAGAATTTTTTTTTAATGGAGAAAGTTATGCTGTATGTTGCACTAAGTGAAAGTAAAATCAGAATTTCTTAAGATACATTCACAGTATTGAAAGTAAAGCATTGTCCAGTTCTGTGGAGTTCACGTGGAATTAACATATTACAGATTTGCTTTCCTAATAAAATGAAATAAAAAAACTAAGTAAATGTCAATCCACCATCTATGAAAAAATAAATACCTGTGGAGATTTTTTTTATAGGCATTTTTAATAAGTATATCCCAAATATCCCTTTTTTCCATTTAGACCTTAAAATGAAAATTTCTGATAAAATATTTTCAGAATTTTCTTCAGAATGCCTTTAATCAGATTCTGAACTAGTTTTTTCAGAGAGGGATTGTACGGTGTACATAGTAGTTATATTTTTCAGATGGTGCTTATTGTCCTGAGTATTTTTCAAGTACATCTCAATATATATATATTCAGGTATATCTTTATATTAACATATAAAATTATTATTGCACAAGCTACTAAAACAGAGAGTTACTGTCAGATGGCAAGTTTTGCTGTTGTTGCATTAAGTTAGGAATATGACTGTGCTAAGCCAGCTTAATTTCTTAGAACATTTTATCAAGACATAAAATAAGTGAGATATGGTGTTTGCATACAATTTGGTCAATATTACCTAGATGGAGTAAATCATTGGAATCTGAGCATATCACTAGGTAGAAAATATGAAGGTTTGACCATCAGATCATTTCTTCAATTGTCTTTTCACTGTCAACCTCTCAACTCAGCATTTCCAGCAACTTCATATTAGGATGTAGTCTTAGTAGGCCACAAACTAAAATATCTTGCTGGTGATGTATCAGTAGACTGCCTTTTGTTTTATATGGTTCTTTCCATCATTGGTACTATTTTCAGATCTAGGTATTGTGCAATGGAGCAGAAAATCCTCTGCCCTCCTTTACCTCCCAGACCCAGAACCAACATGGTAAAAATATTAGGAATAAATATCTGGAATAATTTCTCAGATGCCTCAAATGAAACCACTTTTTATAGAATTATTTATTGGAAATTATTTAAGAGTAAATGAAGAACAAAAGCAATAAAGTATAATTGTATTAGCAAAATTAGAACATATTGAAATTGCATTCTAATATGTAAAGACTGTTTATCTGTAAAATGTTTCTAAACCCGACTACAGTAAATAAGTTCTTTGTGCCTTTGTGCTCTTTGTGATACATTTTAAGAATCCAGGGGTAACATAATTAAGTGCCACTTGCCAATATTTTCCAGTGCTGTGTAAAGTTAACTGCACATATAAAACATATTGTCTCCTGCTGCTGACTTTTTATTGTCCTGTATCTGTATTAAATGCTGAACTGGTATGCTTAAGGATATAATTCTGTGCAGGAAACCACAATAACGTCTGGGAGTAATTGCAACGCAAGATCAAGATCAAAAGATAAAATTTTTCAAAAATCACTTGACTTTTTTATCTAAAGGGTTTCTCTAAATACAGTAATTCTGATTATCAGTTCATGGAAAAAGGTAAATGTGGGTGAGAGCAACTGATAGTTAATAGCGCCGCACACCTATATAAGGCTTGATCAAGCCATGACATTACCTTGTCATTTGGCTCAACACTCAGTTTGAAAACCATCTTGTCATAATGTTTTACAATTCTTCCAGCCATGAACACTTTGGCTTTAAGACCAGGAGTTAGGCTCAGCTTTCCACTGATGGAAAAGTTGTTCATGAGAACAATTGCCAGCCCTGGAGATCTGTACAAGACATGGTTGAACATGGTCTGCCTTCCATTATAGTTTGTTCCAATGAAGATTTTCTTTCTGATGTATGAGATCAGGAGAAAAAACTGGTTAAATAAAAGAGGTGGCTTCCTCTTTGTTTCATTCAGCAGGCTCCTTGTCCTTGATACAAAGTGAAAGGTTACCCTAGACCCCTGACTCTTGCCATTTTGCACAAAATTCCTTTTGAAATACTTTTTTATTTTAATTTGAGAGGGAGAAGAATTGATTTATGGTTCAAATGTTTCTGAGACAATTCAAACTGAGTCCACAGCTACAGAACAAGCAACATTGTAATCCATACAGCATGTGCCATCTGTAGAGGATGTAATTGCAATAGTGTTATAAGCTGTTCTCTGTTGGCCAAACATGTGGAACATTCTCTAGATGTTCTATTTGGCAGAAAATGTTTCATGCCGTGGTATTTTGATTTGGGATGAACATCCAGGAACAATGTTCTGATCCTAAGTATTGAACAACAGCATCAAACAGAGCGTTTAAAGATGGGCTTGTAAAACATAAGCACTTATAAACCCCATACAGACCTCCTTGGTGTCAGAATGGAGGAGCTACACTTTAGAGTTTTAGTAGGAGATTATGAAATATGCTTAACTGCCTGAAGACAGATTAATCTCATCTTGGTCTGAGATTTTAATTCATACCAGTGAGTCCAGTTTGACCAAAGAAATAACAAATGAGCAACTACTTTCTTTCTGTAGAGGGTAAAGAGTATAAAATATCAGTTATTGCTTTTTGATGTTAAAATTCATTGCTTAAAATGATACTTTAACTTAGACAAGTAATAATTTTTAATGACCACACCTTACTGTCATTTGTAGCCTCAATTATGTGTGCTGTCTTCCACAACATAATGACTGGAAGAATTGTTTTCCTCATCTATCCCTCAGAAATGTGTTCTCGGAACTCTGGCAAGCATGAACTTTTCAGGGATTCATCCACCTCTGTAGGAGAAATTTCCACTCTGTGTCACATCACAGTTGCAAAATACATTTTGTTTGTTTGTTTTTGCTGAGGTAAGATTAGCTGTCCAAGTCCTCAGGTCCCATGAGCACATCACACAGAAGAAAAGTAACCTTAGGAGACGGCTTGAAGCTTAGATGGTGGATCACACTAAGGTGTACAACACATCGAGTTGTTGGGAATACTGACCAAAAAGAAAGAAATGCCTATGGAATTTAAGCAGTAATCAAAAAAAGTTGGCCGATTAAAGAGTGTGGAAGAGTGTGGTATGTGACCTTAAAGAAAAGAAGGCTGAGTAATACATTTCTTATAAAACCTATCTACTAATCTCATGGTGTTTCTCAAGGACAGGTAAATAAAATTATGATTTTCAATGCAGTCACCATATCTGCCAAAGACACAGTTTTGAATCTTTTTCACAGGAATTTTTTTTTTTTTTTTCTCTACATGTCTTACCAAGGTTCTATACAGCTGCTCTGGCAGCTGAGATTTGAGGTCAGATTTCAGTCCAGTGCCTTACCCAGAAGATTACCTTTATGCTTACACACTAGAGACATCCTTTGAAAAGTTTGGTCTGTGTTTAAGATTGCAAACAGATTTCCTGTCTTCTACAGTAAACATTTCAAAGAGGGATAGCTTTTGGTTCGAGGTGACAGAGTATCTAGCACTCACAGTTGCCCTTCAGAAGTGGAGTGTAAGGCTGCTATAATGCATTTAACATGGGCTTTCCCCATTCTACCTAGCTTCAGCTAGAGAGGTTCATTCTGTAAAGGCCAAATAAAATAGCACTTTTATTTTTTTTTTTACCTGCTTTCATCATTTGAGGTTTCTCAGTATTTCAGTGCTCATGCCACTCGAAGACAATGCTGAAATGCAGTTTGAAAAACAATTTTTTTTGAGGTTCTAAATTCAAAACAGGTAATTTGTAATTAAAGGCAAAGATTTAAATCGCATCAGGGCACCAGTCTTGACCTCTTAGTTTCAGCATCCAGCAGGTTTCAGTAAGACACTGTTTATATTCAGCAGCTTGCTCTCAGCATGTACCATAACATCAGTGCCTCTGCAGATTTTTGGTCTAAAGATAAGCTAACCTTCATACTGCTCATTTATCACCCAAACACAACCCAATGTGTTCTATAGATCTTTCCCACTTCCATTCCCTTCTGACCCATTTGATGAGTATTTTTACCTTTTGTTTCACTGGAACAGTGGCTTAGAGAACATCCCTGACTGCATGTAGCAGAAGTGTTAACAGGTGTATTTACAATGTTTTCTGAAACCTGTGTTGCAAAATTGAAGGGTGACTTCTTTTTAGCTATAAATTTTGCAGACCTTGCAGCTGAAGACTTGTTGATTTTTTAAAAATAGGTTAATGGAATCTCCTGAGTATTTTTTAAGAGTAAAAAAGAGTAGTCTATCATTAAACATAGCAAGTGAAGAAGAAAATTAACACTGCAGGGTGTAGGTGTAGAAGTGCATCGTTAAAGAAAAGAAAGCCAAATAAAACATAATTTATAAAACCTACCCACTAAATGCATAGTCACAGTTAAGTAAGTGACAGGTAATCAAAGCAATTTCTTGGTACTTAGTCTTGCAAGTACAGTTAAAACCTGATTAAAAAATATGAGTTCCCTCAAAATTAAAGGGAAGAATTGAAGTGTGCTGGTATTCTTGATGGTCTGCGCATCAATGTGGTGGGGTTGTAGTCAGGGACAGAGTTCTAGGCTCTGTGCATTGGATTCAGGACATTCTCTTCATTAAAAAACAGCTTAATGTAGGCAAGAATCACTTTATATGTCTGAAGTTGCACATATCACCATAAGGAGAATAAAACAATGAAATTCAAACTTCTTGTCAACCTTCACATCCCTTTTTCAAAGCATATTGATTCTAGTGTTGTTCAGAGTAAGCTGCTATCATGTCTTTTAACAATAGCATGTTTTTAATGCTTGTTAATTGAACAATATTATTTTTATTTCTGAGTTGGCTTTTTTGTTTAATAAGACCAGTAAAAGTTAATCTGCAATTTTAAAAATCAGCAGAAAACTTCTGGTGGCATACAATTATGAAAAATTCTTTCCATTTTTCTCCTTTATTGAGTTCAAGATAAGTATCCTAAAATATGACACTTATTTTCCTTAAAATATTCCAGACTCATATAATCATTTAGCTTGGAAGTACCTTTTAGGTCATCTAGTCCAACCATAAACCCAACACTGACATATCTATCACTAAACCATGTCCCTTAGTGCCACAGCTACACATCTTTCAACCCTGTGCAAGGTCGGGATTCAACCAGTTCCCTGCACATCCTGTTCCAATTTTGAAAATCCTTTCAGTGAAGAATTTGTCCCTATTATCTAATTGAATAGGGAGGATTTCAGGGGTGTATTTGTATTCCATCACTCCTGTCATAAGGCAGAGAAATAAAAACCTTAAAGGCTCTCTAAAGCTGAACTGAATTAACTATCTGCTCATAATGATAAACAATATTCCTGGGTTTTTAAAATTATATAATATTAGGAGTAATGCTCAGAAAATGGCCTGTTACAGCAGACAGGCTAGCTGCTTATTTAGAAATTGAAAACAATATCTGTGATATGTAAGAAAAGTCTAGATTATTATAGATGCAGTTAGCTGTCTGTTAGACACTGAGGCTTGGCAAGTGTTAGAGTAACATAAACATGGTACATGTGTTACATGTTAGAGTAAACTAACTAAATTAAATAGTTGTCTATATGAGGTTTATATGAAAAGTGAGCCAATTTAGCTTGACTTACTTGCTGGCTCTCAAGAAACAAATGTATTAACTAAATTTTTAGAGAAGGAAAAGGATAGGACATAGCTACAAGCCTGTAGTGAGTAATGTTGGAGGGCAGAGAGAGGAAATTCTTAGTTCATATAATTTTTGGCTGTGTGTCTGGGTTAATATTTATCTGTACTGGTTATATGCTTTCCATGAAGTCCTCTGATCCATGGTCAAGCAAGTTAAGGACTTATGGCTGTCAGTGAAAATGAGTGAGGTCACTGATGGTTGAAAATTCTCTGAACTATTGTTCACTGACTACATGAATAGGAAATGTTCAAGGACTGGCTTGGAAAATGCAGGAAAGAAGCTGGGGACACATATGCAACTGAATGCCATTTACAAAAGAGGCAAATGCCATTTCAGAAAGTTATTAAAAGCATGACTCTCATTACAATTATGTTTATTTTGTGCTACCTTATACCATGAGCACTTTTAGAGGAGGGGATGCTTTTGCTGAAAGACACAGAAAATGGAGATAACTTGTCATAAATAATACAGATGATAAGCAGTTTAGAAAACATGACTTCGAAAGCAGGTATGAAAGAATTTCATTTGTTTAGTCTGGCAAAGAGAAAAATGAAGACGGGCTATGATAACAGGCTTCAAATGCAGGAAAGGTTATTGCAAAGAGGATGGTGATCAAGTGTTTTCATCTCTGTAATAGACAGAATGTGAACTAGTTAGATTAATTGTTAGAAAGGACCATTTATATTGGATTTTAAGAAAAACTTTCACATCAAAAGGCCAGTTCAACACACAAGCAAGCTACTTGAAAAAGCAGCAGAATTTCCATAACTAGATATGTTAAACTGTTGGATGAGCTTCTGTCAGACATTAGGCATAGACAAAATTTCTGGAATAGAAAATTATCAGGTTTATATCTCCAGCTTGCTGATAAAATAATAGTGGTAGTAATAAGTACTAGGCTAATAGAAGATTATCTGTAAATTTCCAAAGAGATTCAGTAATTAATTGCTTGTTTGTTTTACTGGATATTGCCTAATTTCATGTGTGACTCATTAGTAAGGGATTCATGAGAAACAAAACTAGCATAAATTTTCTTATTTGCTAACGTTCCTGCAGCAAACTATTGTCATAATGATTAGATGAATAATTCTAAATTCATTTGCAGATTAAGGAGAAATGAGAATGTGAACTAATATTTAGTAAATTAGGCATATTGATGCTAGGTTTTTCTCATTCCTTTGGACTCTTTGGGAACTATCCACAAAGAGTATATAAAAATTATTGAATTAAATAATATCCCTAATAAAAAGCATACAAAATTGCAATTATCATCTGACAGACAAGTGGGACAACTCCATGGTGTATAAACCAGTCAGTATTATGCAATTTCTGCAACAAGATTTGTGAAGCAGAGAATGAAAGTATTTTAATAGCTAATAGACCTCAAAGGAAATTTAGATCTTATGAAGTAAATTAGATTTTCTTTAATAGGATAACAAGTTTGACAGATAAATGTAATGTGTAGATATACTATATTTTATAAACTTTCCATTACTCATTGTATCTTAATTCAGTTTAAAAAAATTCCAAATTATGAAGTAGCGGTAAAACACATTGGCAAAAACTGGTATTCAGAAAAGAACCCAACTGAACATACAGGAGTTCCATATTAGGCCTGATGTTATTCAGGGTTTTAATCACTGCCCTGGACATAAATATCAATTTCTTACTTATCTGTACAAACTAACATAATGAAAAACATTCTGTGGAAAAAGGTGAACTAATGTCATGCTCTAATTATAAGTAGGGGTGAAAGAAACAAAAAATTTTTATTTTTATCTTTCTGGTAGGATACTGTAGACACTAGAGATACTGTAAGAAGAACAAAAAAGAGAAAGAGAGAGAGTTAAGAGAATTAAGCTTTATCAGAGGAGGAACCACATGCCTTTTGAGCTGAAAGAATTTTTACTATTTAGAAACATAAGGAGTGAGTTGATTTTGGTCCTTCACAGAGTAAAACACTAGCTATCTCTGCCTTTTAGCTACAGTGAAAAAAAAAGGAAAGCTGAAGCCAAGATTTGCAATAAACCAGAAAAACACAATTGCAATAAAACATGTGACTGGGACAAAACTGGACTTTGTCTCTCTTTAAATACTCTTGTCAAGATAAGATCATTTTCAAGTGGATATACTTCAGTCAAGCACAAATTAGGCCATAGTCTCTTACAATCTGGTTGAGAAAATACAGCCATGATAGAGAAATTTGTGAAGACAAAGTGATATTCCATTCTAGTTTCATCTTTTTTGGATGTGTGAAGAAAGATAAGGAGATAATTGTCTTTCTTGCAAGTGTAATTATTGAAAAATTCTATAACTGAATATGTATAGAAAACTATTGTTCAAATACTCACGATCAAAGGCATGGCAGTTGTGGTAGTGTGGAGGCAGTGGTTCATTCAAGCAATGGAAGCAGCCTGAGGTGTGTCTGGGGAGTGATGATCACTGCAGAAAAAAAGTTAAAGTACAGATAATTGCACAAGACCACGTCTGCCAACCCACTGTGCAGCCAGCTTCTTGTATTTTCTGCTTCAGTTCTTCTCTTTTGTCTTGACTTCACTACTTGTTTCTGGTTTTTATACTTCTCTTGCTCCTATTGGTGTTTCTAGGAAGCAATATGTAAAACAGAGCAAGGGCCTTACCTGAACATATCATACAAAACACTGACTACATCAGACCTATTTGGTCTGTTTGAACCTCATTAACTACTTCCACTATTGGTTAAAGCTGCCATTCTTCCAAAAAGTGAAGTGTGATCTTGTATGGTGACAGCTACCTGAGTGAAGTATCCCTTCCCTCAGAAAGCCCCAGGATTTTCTAACCACGGTCAGTGGCTGAGCTCTTGTTCATGCTGTCTGCCAAACTGTCTCATGGTGACAGGCTCTGTCACAAACCCAGGTAAGCACAGATTGCTGCAGAGACCCAGTGCTGGCTTATGCATTTGCACGGCAGAGTAAGAGTGAGAGTGTGTCTTGTTCAGTTCTACCTAGGTGGCAGGAAATCTGTTGTGGATTTCATGCTCAATAAAAAAAAGACAGGAAATGGCACAAGATTTCTATGTATTGCAATAGTACTCCCAGCAGTCCTCTGTTTAATTAGGGCCATCCTTGTTACATGGTGCTTGTTTAAAATGTAATCTGGCTCAAGTTAAGAAAATTCTCCGTATTTACATAAAACACAATAATGTTACCAGGAAAATGTTTACAGTGTGGACAATCTGTGAGGGCTTGAAACAAACAAAATCACATTTGATGTAATATTTAGAAGCCAATAGCAGCTTACTTGTAGGATTGATTTTGAAGAAATTTCAACTTCTCCCTAAGGCTCAGACACTGCCCAAAACTTAAATTGAAACTTTGGTGTGAGATTCTGCATGTTAATTTAACTCATTCTTCCCAATACTCCTGTCTTCCTGTTGTGTTCCTCATTTAGTCACATTTAAATGCTTATGTTGCTTTCCTGATATGATGCTTGTCCTGGACTAACTTTTTTTTGCAGTGATCTCCTATTTATAAAACTCCATATATCATCTTGCTGCACTCAGGGCATACCTTCTAAGTTAAGAAACACTGCTCTACCATGTAGCCACAATCCCTTTTAGTCTCATGTATTATAGTTTCTGAGGTAAAAATTTGCTTAAATAAGAAGTAATTTGAGGTAAAATATTTTCAGTCAAAGTTTTGCATGTGTCTGGATGTATCCACTTCCCTCTTTCTGCAGCTCTTTGTTGACATAGGTGATCCTGCCACTTCTCAACAACACGGAGCATTTATGTTGGTCATTACAGTGCATTGCCAATGTTCATGTTATTCTTCTCTGGAATACATGTAGTACTTCCTTCCAAAGCACAATAGGCAATTATTATGTTTTTCTCACTAACTTTGTTTACTAAATTAAAATAATGAAGTCTTGTTTGGATACTGTATTCCAAATGGGAAAATATCAATTTACTTCTAATTCCTTCCTTAACCTTTTGAGTAAAAAGTGCAGTGTTCTGAAATACCATCATGGTGACATCAGGGATTATGCCCTGTTGCTATTTGGCTCAGATGCCAGCTGCACTGAGTCCCTTTATTATGAGTATTAAGAACACAGCTGCTCAAATCTTTCTTCTGTTACAGGGCTTGGCACTCAATAATTGTCTTTCCATCTTCACCCACCCATAAAGAAGAGGATTCCACCGAGAGTTTTCCTGGTAGGTCTTACATGACTTACTGGTCTTGAGATATTAGCTGTGATTGTTGCTTCTGCCTTCAGTATGTCTGCAGGGGTTTTGTTCATGTTCCTTCCTTTGGACTGCAGAAAACAAAATCTTCCAAATGGAAACCTGTATAGTCTTTATTTTTAAATAAATCACTCCTTGAATTCTGTCTCTTCAGTAAAAAAGGCTTACCTCCTTAAGATATATCTTAGGAGTATGCATAATAATACTTCAATTATGACATTCATTTATTTATTGTTCTCTGTCATATACCAGCATATCAAAACAGAGATAAGTAATCATACTGGATCATTAATATGTATTAACTCTTGGGTTTTGGCATCTAAAACATTGGAGTTTTGAAAACAGGAGTAGCTGTAGCTAACATCTGTACTTTTGCTATGAACAGCAAACTGATAGCTGCCAAACATACAGAGAAATGATAAGACATGCCTTAGTGATTTTGAGGTCCGAGACTTTGTCAGATGGGTTGTAAGGGTTGTGGAGTTTAGAGATGGGTATTATCTTTGAAGGTTGCTGATTGAGCAAACTTCCTACTTGAGTTGTAGAAGCTACAGGAGGGTATAACATGGGTGATCCTCCAGAGCTAAAGAAATGAAAACAAAAGAATGAGATTAGCAGGAAACTACCAATGGTGCAAGCCTCTGTGCTTGTGTGTGTTATTTATAACTGTTGGATGTAAGTTTTATTACATGCTATATACATAAATATAGAATTAATTTAAGAATATGACACTTACAATGTGCAGCATACTTTATATTTCATTATATATCCATATCTGTTGGTGCTACAATTAACTGGAAGAATAATTTTTCCCTCTTCTCTCTGCATTTTAGTCATGGTGAATCTTTGCCATGTTTGCAGAGTCCAAGCAGTAACGCAATAGTCATGAATGTTGGGTATTTTCCCTTTTTCACTGTGTATATTAAAATTATGGTACAGAATGTCAAAAGAAGAAACTGTAAGTGGCTGAGCTGTCCCCAGTATAAATAGATGTCTCTATGTAATGAAGGGTCAGTCTGCTATTTGTTTAAAATTAACAGAAGAAAAAATACATGAAATAAACTACAAACTATTAAGCTGCCATCAGATTAAAAATATTACATTAAATATGAAAAATTTGTGGAAGAAATCCTTAATTATGAGTATTGTAAGGCACTGGAACAGGTTACCCAGAGAAGTTGTGGATGACTCATCTCTGGAAGTGATGAGGCCAAGTTGAACAGGGCATTGAGCAATCTGGTCTAGTGGAGGTGTTCATTTTCACTTCTCATCATGGAGAGGGTGGGAAATAGCTGATCTTTAAGATCTCTTCCAACCAAAACCATTTTATGATTCTGTGATTCTATTTACAGGTTTATTTATAGTGCTGTTAGTAAAAGCTGAAATAACTCAATTTTCTTGAACAATATCCATAAGTCAACTCAGACTAGGAGGACATGCATTTTGAGGGATAATGAAGGATTTTATTCATTGTGAGGTCATTCTTGCAAGAACCACTGAAAAATATAGTAATTATCTATGAAAATAATCTTTTGCTTTTCATGCAAGTTAAAGAGTGCTGAAAATAGATGGGTACTGATCTTTTCATTTTGTAACTGCTGGTGTCAATATTTCCTCCTGCAATCAGTGTGCAATGGAAGCTTGAGTCAGACCCAGATTGCATCTCTCTACAAAGGTTGGTAAGATGGGACCAAAAGGCTTGCTGACATTTCCCGTAAGTGTGTGCTCTGTCAGAAAAACTTGTTCTTTGGCTGCTTTTAGTGACTCTGATTTCTTCTACTTAGAAAGATTTTAAATACTAACGATTCTCTCCTGTTGCAACACACTTGCACATAATTGGGTAACCGTATGGCTCTGGAAAATTTTAAAAGGATCTCTACATATTACTGTCTTGAGTTTGAACTTGTTGGTAGCAACTGAAAGTTATGCCTGCAGATAATTGTCTTGTGTTTTATATAGACTCAGTAGATGTTTAGTTGGATCATACAAAATATTGCTATAAGTTACTTTGGAAGAGATCTGCTTTATGCTCGTGTCTGTGGCAGAATCAGCAATGTAAACCATTCCTGATAGCTCTTACATGCCTAAAACTCAGTAAGTTGTACAATTATCTAAATCAGCTTACTTCGGAGCTCTTGGTATTAATGAGGTTTTTCCAAATAACTTAACTTGAATTTCCCTTAATTCAGTTTGATAATTTTATTCTTAAATTACCTTGGATTAAAATAGAGATATTTTACTTGTCAAACTACCAAAACTACCAGCTCAACTTGTATCAAAAATCAACGCAACCAGTTATGACTGCTCTCTATATATTTGGAGAAGCAATTTAATCTAATGTTTCTTCAGTAATTTTGAGGTTGCATTTCAAAATCAGATAACACTATATGTGCATGGTGATATGGAAATGCTCTCATATGATGATCATAAGATTTGTGGGTTTTGAGATGATCTTATTTAGGATTATAAATTTCTTTCTAATATCTTATCTAAACCTATCTTCCTTCAACTTAATTCAACTTTTCACAATTCCCCCTTGTGAAAAATTTCTCTCCAGCCTTTTTGCAAGCCCCCTTCAGGTACTGGAAGGCAGCAATGACATCTCCCTGGAGCTTTCTTTTCCCCAGGCTGAACAGCCCCAGCTCTCTCATCTTGTCACCACAGAAGGGGTCTTTCATCTTTGTGATCAGTTTAATGGCTGTCCTCTGGATTTGTTCCAACACGACCACACAACACATTCTTGTGTTGTAGACTCCAGATCTGTACAGAGTATTCCAGGGGTGGGGTCTCATAGAGCAATGTAAATGGGGAGAATCAGCTCCTTTGACCTGCTGGTCAGGCTTCTTGATGAAACCCAAGATGTGGTTGGCTTTCTGGGTTGCAAGCAGGTGTTGTCCTGTCATGTTAAGCTTTTTGACCACAAACATGCCCAAGTATTTTTCTCCTGGGTGAGTCTTGATACATTCTCTGCCCTGTCTGTACTTTTGCTTGGAATTGCCCTGGCCCATGTGAAGGACCTTGCCCTTGGCCTTGCTGAGCTCCCTGAGGTTTGCAGGGTCCCACCTCTCAGCCTGTCCAGGTCCCTGTGGATGCCATCCCTGCCCTCCCCTGTGTGGACAGCCCCACCCAGCTCAGTGTCAGCAGCAAACTTGCTGAGACTGCCCTGGATCCCACTGTCTGCATCCCTGACAAAGGTGTTCAAATGTGTTTGTCCTGATATGGACAACTTCTCTCCACAACCTTCATAGTGCAACCATGCCACATTTTTTTTTTTTCTGCTGAGGAGGCCATCTCTGAAGTCCATGTTTCATCAGTCTACAGACAAAAAAATTTTCTTCTAAAATGTTTTGTCTTCAACAGTGAGCACACAATGGTAGCCAGAGGGATTAGCAGAAGAATGGAGAAATTTTATAATATTTCCTTAAAGTACACTTCCAAAGCACCAAGAAACTCAAATACTTCTTGGGCCAAAACCATGTGTCTAGTATTAAACACCCGCAGTGGACAAGCTCATATGATTGTCTGAATCTCACTGACATTCTTTATAACAAAATAGATGACAAGTTTGAGGAAAATCTAATACAAGTAAGTCTTAAACTAAGCACATGAGTGCTGAGGACTAGTCTGCTGTTATATCCAGTCCTGTGTGTCACAGGCAGGTTTCAGCAAATGGCTGTGTTTGCAACGTTCCACCTGAGGGTTTTAATTGTATTTTCTTCACTTATGAATTTTCATTTTTAGCTGGTATAGGTAGGACATGTTGTTAGAAACCTCATGCTGCATTGCATTTCATCTGCAGTGAGGAAAAACTGTGACAGGCCTCTGACAAAAGTCCAAGGAAAATCTTAAATGTTACAGAGTGGAGGGGAAGAAAAAAAAAGATTGCTGCAGGTGACTTAAACTTGGATGCTGTCACTTTCTGACTGTCAATGGAATTAGCTTCACATTCTACACCTATACATGTAATCACATTCAGGTTTGACTTTGTTGACTGTTATGACTTTGTTGTGAAGAATGGTTGAGACACTACACCAGTCAGGGGAGTAAAGGGCCAACCAGAACTTCTGTATAAATGAGTTCCTCAATCTTGAGGCCCAGGCATTCATCTTCTACTTGATGGTGGCTTTCAGTGTGAACTTATGCTGATTTTGTATTAAAGCACTTTTAACAGTTCTGACACTGTACCTTCCTACTGTATCTCCAAATTACCATAGAAATGTAATAATTATGGCTATCAGCAAGACTCTTCTCTCACACTATATCGTTCACTTAATAACATTTAAGAAGCAATCAGTTAAATAAATAAATTGATTCAATCTTATCTGTCTCTGTCAGGCAAAGGATACAGTACTCATTTAACATGATAAACTGAGCCATATCTCTTCTTCCAAAGCTGGAATCTTATAGCTTAAGTTATATTTAGTACATGTTCTTCTTCCTAAACCCCTTCTTTCTTTCATCAATCAAGCTTCCTCTAAATTCATTGTTTTTTTCCACTGTATAAAACTAGGTGGACTCTAATACAGGAAGAACCTGGAACATTTGGATGTTATTAGTGTGGAGATAGAGGCCTCACACATATTAAAATATTAAAAATACTTAGAAATGTTAAAATTATTTTTGTTTGGGGAGTACACAGCATGAAAGCAGAGCCCGTAATACAACAGATCTTTTTCTTCTTTATTTTTATTGTGCAGTACAATTTTAGGTTAATAAAACAAACAAAGACAATACTTTTATTCTCTAATCCCCACATTTTATTATTTTTATTTAAATATAACATATTATACATTGTTGCTCAGTGATTTTGGTATCCCTTTTATTTTCTAAACCCCTTCCCCTGTTTTCCTTTTACTCAGGAGACTGTTATGCTCAGGGTGACAGAAAACAGAGCTTATGGTTGAGGACCTGGGATACTCTAATATCTGCAGTTTGCTCCCACTATAGTGGGTGTTACAGTATACCAAACACACAGGAATCATTGATTCCTTCAAGGGTTTTTTATTTTGGTTAATTTTCAGAAACCACTCTTCATGTCACAAATGGCTCCTGGCTCACTTTGGAAAAGTGATATTTCCTGATCTTGTCATTTGAGCAGCATGGTCTTTTGAGTACTATGATAATATTTATGCATAATCCTCCCCTGACCAAGTCATATAGGTAAGTCTGTAAGAAGAGAATTTCATTTGTACCCTAAATGTTCTTTAAGTCGTCATTCAATACTGCATTCATCCAACTCATACTGAAGGTTCAGTATGGGTGGTCCATTATGTCTTGTCAGTTTTAATTACTGATTACAAATTTAAACAGAGACTCGCTTTTATCATGGTAGGTAAATTTTGCTGTGAGTTTCAATTACATTTAAAATCTAAAATTCTTATTTCTCTTTCTAGAAAAATGTCATTTGTGAAGAAGAAAACTGGAGATAAACTACCATGAAATGCAACATCAGCTATCAACTAAAAATATGTTGTCTCTCAATGAATTCCTTGTTTTAAAACAGCTGACTTTATTTAAGGACAGGAAATATAATCTGACCATTTTGCATTTTATGGGAAAGCTTTTTTTTTTGTTTTTTTTTTAAAAACAGCTAATATTTAAATAACAGATTAAAATTGAAGTGCTGGTTAAACATTGACTTAAATAAGTTATAGAAGATTCCAACAACACCAGCCTTTATAGAGGTTAAACATTCTCAAAAAGACACATTAAGCAAGGCTCTCCTTTGTACCAAAATACAGTCTCCAAACAATAAAAATAAAACCAACTTTTTCACAACGAGAAATATTGAAGATAAACTGCAGCATCAATATAATCTTATAGTTATCAGTAAAGTATTTAAAACAAAATAATATTATACTACTTTTGTTTCTTACTAAAGACACTGCAAAGGCTTATTTATTTATTTAGTGGAATACAATGTGAAGACAGTGGTACAAATTGTTTGATGTACTGTTTTCTATTTATCTGCTCTAACAAAATGAATCTCAATATGGTTACACTGGTGAGCTTTCCAGAGCTCTCTAAAATTACTGAGTAAAGCAAAATATAAAACAAACCTTATGTACCTTTAATTGAACAGACTTCATATTATGCTTAACTTTATTATACTGCGGTTGCTCAAGTTAAGCCATGGGATGAGTAACACTTCATAAAATTGTGCTGGATATTATGTATTTTGAGCCTTCAGTTACTGTGATGGTTGTGAAAGGCATGCTAAAGCTGGAAACCAGCACAGCTTTTCAGTTGGCTCTCATATATAATATACACATGAGTAATAATCTCTGAAAAACGCATGAGCATGATTTGGATCGCACGAGGGTGATTTTGGTCTTGCAGCCCTTAGCTAGATATCACTCCCACTATATGCCTGTGGTTCTTCAAGCTGGTACCAAAGGCAAATGGGTTGAATAAGTATCAATTGAGTAAGGTATGCAGGACTCCGTTGCCTTCTTGCTTGCCTTTCAGTGGCCAAGTGTTACACTTAGGAATTACACACTACTGTTTTACTTCAATGCTCGCAGTCTCGGTGATTTTAACAGGGCTGACCACATCAGGGTTCCAGCCCAATGTGTGCTGCAGAATATCACACTGATAGCAGTGTGTTAGATCCTAGCTCCAAACTGAAATTAAAGTCAGGTGAATATACACACAGATGCATTGACACCCAAGTACAGATGTGGCTCCTTTTCTCAACTTCAAAATAGCAGAAAGACCCTTTGAACAAAGTATTTCTTGAAGGTTTTTCTTGAGTGCTGATAAGTACAAAAATTTCTGCAATATAAAGACACTCAATACCATAAATCCAAGCACTGCTTGTTTGGTCTTATGCTTAAGTGCAAGACAGTTTATGAAAAAATGGAGTATACACTCTAAATTTTCCCTTTAAAGCCTTGTCTAATTCTCTGAGTAATTCTGAGGTTCTGACATTTTAATCTATCAACCTCTCTGTGAAGTACTAAGAAAAAGGGAAAATAAGAAAGAAGCAAATGAGGAAACATTTCAAATAAAAAAGATATTTAACATCCTATTAAATAAATAACTTAGAGAGAAATAAAGAGAAATGAATTTAGGACATACAAGCAAACCATACTATTCATTTTGTTAGAACAGTTATACACTACTTTGCTTATCCTATCCATTTGTCCACAAGGCTTCTCCAGAAATGTCATTATTTGTGCATATGACCCAAGTGCTTCCAGTAAATGCTTGTGTGTCTAACTGTTCATTGAATCATTAGGCTTGAATGAGCAATTAAGGACTTTGATAAGAGTTAGTATTCCATAAATAGCATTCCCCATGAAGATCACGCAACAGATTGTCCTATGTCCATCAAGGTCTGTTGCAGTGATTAAAAAAAAAAAAAGTTCACACTGGCAATAAATTCCATCCCCTTTGATCCAGCTTCATTTTGATTATAAGATATGACAATGAACTAAATCATGTGCCAGCAATAAGTACAAAACCTTCAAAGGCTTCCCCTGCTCTCATTTCAAACATGCAGATGTCTGTGCTACTTCTCCGCATCTACCTTTTAAGAGAATTACCAAATATTCTTGACACAACAGCCTTTGGTTCAACTGCGTCAAAAAAAGTTTGTTCATCTACGACATGACTACCATAGGAAGAAAGTGAGCTGAAGTGTTTTTCCTTCTTGTTTTCTGTCCTCTCTTCGTGGTTCCCCTCCCATTCAGGGCCACAAACATTTGCCTTCCATTGTGCTTCCAATTTAAGGACGCGTATGTGTTATATCCATTTTCTTCTATTCTTTCCTTCAATTTGCAATCGCTATTAAACTCCTTCTGTTAAAAGAAGAAAAAACCCACAGATTCAGAACAAACATAATATTTCAGCATACTGAAAGAAAATACTTTTTAAAAATGTTTCAAAAGATTGTAGTCTTTTGTATGTGACACTCTTTTAGGATTCCACAGTGTATTTAAATAAAAGTTTCATGGCATATAAAGCATCATCAGTTAGACTGCAAAAAGTGAAATTAAAAAAGGATATAATTAATAATTCAATGCATAAATACAGCAGTTAAATTATTTCATTAATTAAGAACTGAAAATCAGCGTCTCTGTGTTGGAATATGGCAAGAATATTAAATCAAGTTCTCATTCATAAACTCAAAAGCATAAAGAAGCAATCTTGGAATCATAAATCACATTTCATTTCTAACAAATATAACTCTTAAATATCTTGAATGAAATTATTGATACCATACATTAAACAAATATTGATGGTATAGGACTATTTCTTATTTAAAGTAAGAATCTTTGAACCACTCTGGTGATGAAAAAGGGCTTTTTTTTGGATAGTAAATCACTGTTATGCAGCTATCACAATTGGTGTGAGGCCTATAACTTGGCTGACCTGACAAAAAGCTTAGCCTAAAAAGGAATCATGTATGATCCCTTATCTTATTGACTAAACAGGTTGGAAGTAATTTTATGTATGGGACCAGGGATTAAGATTTTCTATTTTTAAAGGAGAACCAGTTGTCAGGCTGTTAAAATGAATCAAAAATACAAGCCTGTGGAAGAACGTAGGGGAGCCTACTTATTTTTTATACTGTTAAATGTAATTTTACGTAGATGCACTGTTCTACATAGAAGTTAAGAATAGTTCTTTTCATAAACAAGTATATATAAAGCCATCCAATTTTAACAAACTACTTATATTACATTTAGAAGGCTTTTAAAACTGGGGTGTTTGAAACATAATTAAATTAGAATGAAAAATCAGCATTTTGTTGTTCCTGCATTTCAGAAAATAATATGTCATTGCACAGGTCAGGGAGAAGCAGGTCAGAATCTCAGAGTATGATGTACTAACTACATGTACTATTTTTAATGTGATCGTGAACAAGACAAGAAATAAGTCTGAATAATAAATCAAGTTTCAGGTCAATTAAATCAAGTTAAATATATTTCCCATACCTATTGATTTAAATTAGAATTTTTATGCTAGTTAATGATAAGGGCTTTGATCCAGTGAGAATTTTGTGTGAACATTTTGTTTCCATTGGTTGCTTCTACAACTATTGAAGACTTGCTTGATGGAATTGCATACATTCAAATTAAATTTGGCTCCCAAAGTGTTCTTTAATTTCAGGATTAGTAGTTATTTGAACAATGATCAGCGAGGAAGACACTATCAAGGCAAGACTCTTTACAAGACCACTATTGGCACTGCCTTCACCGCAAAGCCACCATATAGATAATTTACCAGTTGTTTTCTGCAATATGTCACCTCTGGCATCAAGGTATTAAAAAGGGAGGTGCTCATCAATCACAGTCCTAAACCACAGTAACTTCTCCTATCTGCCAATTTGTTAAAGAAACTTAAAGAAGCTAAATTTGTTAAAGAAATCTAAGAGTGAGTCTTTCCCCCCTCATTTTAACCAAAATCAGTCAAATGGAAAAGTATTTGATTAATATAGAAAGAGCTTTGCTTGTTTTCTTAGATGCAGAATTGTACTCAAATTCAACTTGTACTTCTATTCTTAGATAACAGAAAATATGATGTTTTGATGTGCTTCTGAAGTCTTACTGGCAGGGATCTGAGTGCTACACAGGACTGCTTTACTCATTTAAAACAAATTTCAGCATAAGTCTGCACCAATGTCTATTGTGCACGTGCTCAAGGGTGTTTTTAGAATTTTTATTGGTTCTGGTTTTGGTATTCGTATCCATCTGCAAGCTGCCACACTGCAGTAATATGAGGCTAACTTCAAGTCCTGGGATTACTGGAAAAATAGTAACAGAAGCATTCTTGAAATTGCTAAAGTATTATGGAATAGGTTTTGATAAATCATTATATTGTGATTTTATGATGTGAATATTGAAAAATTATCTCAGCTGGAATTAAAAAAAAAGGCTTCCCACATTCGTATCTTCCTGTCAACACTATTTCTAATACACTATGAATTACTGAATCTTATGGCAGCAATTTCCATCTATGGTACATGAAAGCTGCTTCGATGTCTTTTGTACATATATAGTGTTGGGACAGGCTCTAAACAGACTCTCACCAACCAGGCAAGGCCGACTGGGGTTAGAGAGTCTGTCTTGGGCTTTGGGATGGACCATCACAAATGGCTGAGGTGCACCACTGATTGGTGTGGACTGAACATGGTGATTTATGCTAAAACCCTCACCTACATCAGAAGCATACCCATGATCAATGACTGTATTGAGTAACTCAGTACACAGTTTCCTCTCTCGATAAGCACTGATCATCCTGTATTTCTGACAAGTATAAATCTAGAAATTAAATCTACATTTACAGGAATATAAGAAAAATGTCTTGTTCTTGTCTCTCCTTATTGTGATTCTTTGAAACTGTCACAGAGTTTAGAAAACCAGCAGTACGTTATTGAACCAGGAGTGACTAGCCACAGTGTAGGTGAGAGAGGACACTGTATATAGTTTGTATGAACTAAACACACTCTTCTTAAGAAAGAGAACCAAATGACTAGAGATCCTTTGAGTCACACTTGAGATTACCATTACTTCATTGTTTTCAGCAGAAATAAGTGGCCTAGCTACATTGCTCAACCATAAACTCAGTCCCTATATGTGACATCCTTTCTATAAAGCATATGGATGATCTGAACATTAAGCAACTTGCAGAATGGCTCATAACCTTTCCAGGAACTGGAACAACATTGCAAAACTGCAAACCAAACCAGATGTAATACCAGAACAACCTGGTGTTTCTGTAATCATGGGGATGTGTGAGGATATATTTGAGTTTAATTGTTAGATTTATAGATCATACCACTTTATATAAAAAAAATTGGATAGTTTCTGAGTTTCCTTGAGTTGGTTTGTTTTTGTTTGGTTGATTACTTTTGGGATTTGGTGTTTGGATATTTTTTCCCCTGAAAGTATCTGTAATCCCAAAATTACACAAATACAAATTAAGTGTATATGGACAACTTTCAAGTGTTACCTGAATTCTACTCCGATAAATCTCAGCTGCTGATATTTCAGTTCATGTCTCGCTGTACTGTCCATAATCTTACTCATTAGTCAATGTAGTCAATTTAAAGCCTGCTACTCTAGGAATCTTCTTCAAAGTTTTAATTTAATGATTTGGGGTGTTCACTCCATCAGCTCAATGATTTCAGGCACCTTTATTCCTCTCTCCCCACCCTCAAATTTCTGCTAAGTGTGATTGCACTGTAGAAAAAACCAGGGAAAACAAGTCTTAAATATTACATTTTGTGAGACCCTGTCTACTGAACACTCCTTAATAAGCAATATGACTGAGGCAGTAAGCATGATAAATCCCAGCAGCTATGTTGGTATGACATGAGCTTAGCAAACAACAGGAAGGTTGTGGAGAGGGGTGATCCTGGTTTATCAGAGGATGAAATTTTGATAAACAGCTCATTTCAGCTCTATTTAGTAGCAATACACAGACAAGAAGTGTTTCAATAGGCAAGACAGGGAACTGGGCTGACTCCTGAAATCCATCTGGAATGTGAAAAGGTACTTACAGAGCCGTAGACTTTTCCTTTTTTGTTCATGGCTAAATAGTAGTTGCTCTTAATAGACTTAACTGCCACAACTCCAATTTCTACAGATGTTATCTCCAATATGCCTAAAAAATATAAATTGAGCTATTTAATCACTTTGTTACAGGATTTTCTTTCTGTAGAAAAGACAATAAACCTGAAAAATACAAGACTTGTAATATTTAGGACCAACTGACCAAAAAACTCAGCAGAAGTATTTTTTAAGTCACTGCAAGAATATACACAAATGTTTTTTCAATTAACATGTTTCCTAACCCCACATTTTACAACCCATAGATACTGAAACAACTTCATTCTTCCTAGCAAAGATTTTACTATAATTTATCAGAAGAGACATTGAATCACAGCATCAAATTAAATATATAGCATATGTCAATAGAATATTGGATTTTCCCCAATCTTTAAAACCCTGGGTAAACAATTTTTTCCTTGTAGAACATTTAGATAAACTAAATCTCTTGGTTGCACTGAGCTGATAAATTCACTTTTGGCAAGTGTGTTGACAATGTGGGAAATAGTAAAACCAACACTAATGGCCATACTATCTTTGTCTTCCAGATAGCAGAAACATTTTGCTGTTTGTAATAAATATTATTCTTCCCCCACACCCTGGCTTTAAAACAGTCTCTTTCTGGGACATTGGATGCTTCAAGGGACCTGTAATGGGAGATACATCTTTTCATCTCTGTTTTCTGCCCAGGAACATACTGATTTGGGAGTAGGAGACTGCATGCCTGGCTCCAAAATTTCTCCTGCTCTCCTGACATCTATGTAGCAATAGTTAGATCAATATCCTGGCTAACTCAGTGTGGCACACTTAGGGTGTACCAATAGGGAAATTACAGGAGGGCCAAAACTGTCCTCCTTGATTAGGTTGTGGTAGCTTACATTTACCAGGGCCATGCCATTGATAGAGGCAGGTCAGTGAGTCCATGTTTGCAGGGCTCTAATCCGTATTATTCTTAAAATGTTGTTCATTTTCACAGCAAAGAAAAGCCAAAGTTGCTTTCTTGATCTTCTGAGAGAGCATTGTTACAGAGGACTGAGCAGCTCTCCCACAGGACATCTGCTAAAGTAATTGTGCTCAAAATCAGAGTAAAATGGACTACCTTCTGGATAGCAAACTAATAGAGGGCAAGAATCTGATGCAAACACTGCTACAACACCATGAGTGATGCCTTTTTCTTTTTTATTTTCCATGCCAAAACTGATGAGAAGAATTCAGTTAATTCTTTCTAAAGAATTGTATTCTGAACTGTGTCTGGGTCCATATCTATCACCAGTACCATGACAAAAAACCAAACCAAACCAAAACACAAAGAAGCAAGAAAAATACTGGCATAACATGTACCATTATAAATTTTCATGTTGAAAGGGATTAAACTGATTTGGATTTGGCTATACTATCATTGTAACAATAACATATTAGGCTATTTCATTAACTATTTCACCAAGAGCTGAAGGAGAGCAGTGCCTAAATAAGAAACTTGTACAGAATTAACCCATTTTAAGTGTCTTGCACTTGAATGATGGACATCACTGCTTTCCAGTAAAATACTTAAATAAAAATAACACAAGTACAATTAATGAAAATATAGTCTACTTTTTCTGGTACAGTTTGTTTGCAGTTTCATACTCCATTATGTTCCTGGTGGAGCAACTGTAAGGAGGTCCATGAGGAGATATGTTACTACATTTATTATATTCAAAACAACTAGCTTGCTTTTAGCTGGTTAAGCTATTTAGTTGTAGCCAAACATAGAATAATTGTTCCAAATTATTGTCAGGTTGATAATATCATCACTAGTGGTCCTGGATTTATTCTCACTGAGTGTGTTCTGTGTACCTGAAAGCTTAAAAAGGTATATTTTTTGTTGACAATTTTGCATTTTCTATCCTCTACAGTATTTCATTTGGGAGAAGTAGATATTTAATGGATGTTTTTCTTTCAGATCAATTTAATCTTGATCTGTTAACCCTTGGGCAATACAGACTTAACTTGATACTTTGATACTTTGCTACTCTCTGTAGTCCCCCAAGAGTTACCTGCTAGTTACAAGCACTGTTACCAGCTAGATTTTGTCTAGATTGCAAATTATTCACTGTATGTACAGATCTTCCCAAGAGAAGAATCTCTAATTTGATAGAAATCTTTTGAAGGGAGTAGGAATCTTTTATTGGTTTCAGTGATATAGACAAATCTGCTGTAGACAAATCACCTAGTCATCTGACATGAATCTGCAAGAAAGCCTAAGAACTTTCTAGAACTTTGAAATAATTTAATTAGAATAAAAAGAAGTAAAATGCATTTGATGTAAGGGTGAAAATATGCATTTGATTATTCTTGAAGTGCTATTAAATTCAGCAGGAATATATTTTAAAAGGAAATTGCGATATACAGTATGAAGCTTAAAACTACAGTGTTTCCCCCTTTCCCCATCCCTTTCTTTTTTATTTTTTTTTTATTTTCTTATTCTATTCCCAACAATGTTACCTTTCATTGGAACTCTTTTTTCTCTTCTCTAAGACTGAAACAAAAAAGGCATTTCAATATGCTTCCCTGCATGCTTCTTGTATCTGATATTATACCATTGCTTGGGCTTAGGTATTTCCATGCCTTAAGACTTAGGTCCAAGAAGACCTCTAAGGTAAATAATTTCCATGATGTAATGTGACTTGCAATTATTCTTGATAATAAGCAGCACAAAAAATTAATGTTATTGGGGTAAAAGTCTTAGGAGTTACTTATTCTGATTTCATGCTTCTTAGGAACTTGGAAATGAAAATGAATTAACTAAAAAGAAATCAAAATGTTCTGGCCTCTATTATTGCTTTAAACCAGATAGCACACTGTTATTTCACAGCTATAACTTTGTAAAACCCAACAATTACAACTAATCCCCATTGACCACATTCACTGTAAAAGCATAGCTTTCAATACCCAAATAATTTCCAATTATAATTAGAAAGATTTCAAATATCAAGATGAGATGTGCCCTGTAGCTGTGCATGCACTCTCTTTACAGGTCCCAAAGGTTTTAAACATATTCCCAATGGAACCCAAATGTATTTACCTTAAATAAACTGTATTTTTATCCTTTATAAAAGTGATCATTATACATATTACAAGGCAACAGAAACCTGTTTGTCTTCTTGCTTTGCACAGAGGGTCTGTAAAAACTACAAGTGAAAATTGCCCTTCCTTGGTTATATGTTAATTAAAAATGTCCTATATTTTATAAAAATGCTGATAAATATGAAGCAAAAAATGCATAATATCCTAGAAATGGAATGAAATTATGTCAATCAATTCTTAGGAAGGGTATTTGACAGAATATCAGATCTGTTGTCAAGGCAGAAGCGCAGTGGGTGTAGACATGTCTGCCACGAGAAACACTTGATTCTGGGGCCAAATTCAACTTCTTTGCAGTGTGAGACAGTGGTAATTTTCCTGTAGTTGTATCATTTGTGTAAGGAGTTCTTATAAACACATTTAGAACATCTCCATCACTAGTTGCAGTCCTATCTATGCAGAAGAACGGAACCACCATTCATCTTCCTACACCTTTCAAAGATTATCCCATATGTGCAGCAATCCACAAACAATCTCTCCTCCCCACTTTGAGTTTTCTTCTGTCTGCAAAAGTATTGTAGATGAAGAGTGAGGTCAGCTGGATAGGATGGGATGATGACTGAGAGCTTGTGAAACCTTTTGCTTTCCCAAATGGTGACAAGAAGCTGTTGGGCCCATGAAGGAGGCTGCAGCTCTTGGCAGGTAGCTGGAGAAGACAAGGCTCGGTGTGACTGCAGGTGACACTAAACTGACTTTTCAGAACTTTGGCTTTTGTGTCCCAACTGGGAGTTTCTCTGAAGAGGTGCCTTTGTCTGCCACTGGCTTAAGTCAAAACAAGTTGGTGTTCAGGCACAATGTTGAACTACATGGTAGTCCAAAAAGCTGTTCTTAGTAGGTGGTTTGAAAAAAAGGGGTTTGAAGCAAATAGATTTGTTGGATGTAGTCATGGAAGGGTCAAGTACTAAGGTATATGAGGACACTGCCTCTGTTTCCACTCTGTTTCACCAAGTACACCTGCAAGCTGAAAATATCCCCAAATGACAAATTATACTGATATTCTTATATTTACCTGTATTTTGTGATAACAGAAAAAGAAATATGATGGGTTAATAAATAAAAAAATACATAGAACACTGAAGATGGCAAGCAAGCCTTGCCTTTGAAAACTTTTTCAATTAACAAAAGTAGTTCCACTGAAAGGCAACCTTACAGACTTTGTGCTTGAATTTGTAAAGGAGCTTGAGATACAAGGCACACAACCCACAGTGCCAAAGTTATGGGCAGAAACCTCAAATAATAACCAACCTGAATAATAACCAAACCTAAGCTTTGACTTAAAAATTAAGTTTATTTGAAGTTAAACCAGTTCTGTTTTTAAGATTTGATTCTGGATTTTAATAATATTTGATACTTTTTTTTGAGACTGCCATCATTCCTACTCTAAATCAGAAGTTAATGTACTGACAGACCACAAAACAATCTGCTAATATGTCATCTTTAGATCAACTATAACCAAAATACTAATGTTCCATGAACTTTTCTATCCAATGCCCACATCTAATACTTTTGGATAAGCCTGAGATATGTATATAAACTTATGGAAGATTATGGTAACAAAACCTCTGAGCCTTCCTGCATCACCATAGTATCAGCATAAGATGTGACATGTCCACAGTGCACAAAAATCACATTGAAGACTAATTATTAGAGCCCATTATCAGATTCACACAGTCTGTACCAACTTCCTTTTCATCTTTTACTGCTTTTATGGGTTTAATTTCAGAGCAGAGCACGGATGAGTCAATCAATATTTCTCTGTAACCAAGCAGATGAAGGGTGCCACCTGGGATGAGAGAATCTCTTAGTGATTGATAATGAGAGCTGTTGGTTAGCAAAGGAGGAGTTTAGGTTTAGCCACAAAATTGGTAGGAATCAGTTTAGCTAGTGTACATCTGCAATATAACAGAAACAATTAATTCAGAATCACAGTTAGCCTACATTTTTCTCTCTGGTCAGTGAAGACAGCCAACTTCAAAGGACAGTTCTAAACACCACCACTCCCTCTATTAAGTTTCCAAAGCTAGACAGGTTAAACTGAAGCAAGGGAAATGCTGGAAATGACTTTGAGGACACATCTATCTTGTCAGTTATGATGAGTTCAGATGTTTCCTCAAGGACACCATGTCTGTCACTTTCATCACAAACACACAAGCGTGTAATCAGATTTAGCTAAAGTGCTAGGGAATATAAATATGTTTGCTTCCTTCAGATGGATTTAATTCAGGCTCTTGAGATTGAATACTGTTGGCACATAGAGCCAACAGTACCTGGTTGGCTCTGGTTCTGTTAACCAGAGCTCAGATTTCTTGGGCTCTGTGTTTTGAGCTAAGGTGGGAAGACATATAAACAGCTGCATGAATGTTGACTGAAAATGTTGATTTCTGAGCCTCTCAGCCTGCTTGACCCCAACTCTGCAAGATCTGGTAACTTTTAGATTAGACACAGACAGTGTATGAATACATTATCTGATCTGGTTTTGGGACAGAGAAGCTATAAGTGACAACTCATACTAACCAAGGAAGAGCAGTGATTCATATGCCAAGAGAGAAAATGGAAAACAAAACACCACAACAGCATAGTACATATGATTAGATGCAGGGTTGCAGTTATCTGATCAGATCTCTTGACAAAGATGCCTTAAGGAGTTTCAGCCCTCCCTGGCTTCTTTTTCGTGCCTCTGTGCTGAAGTTCACCAACCCTTCAAATGTAATTGTTTGTGGAGCAGCACTATAAACAAAATCATTGGAATGATTTGGCTTGGAAAAAAAACTCCCAATAGAAAACAAATCAGCCTTAAACCCTAAGGACTAAGCAATCCAAGTTTTTGCAGTCAGTTTTAGTAGTATATATTTTCTGGACCTTCTAGTGCTCTCTTTTTGGTCTCTTTCCAGATGACTAATTTTTTTGAACTGAGGTGCCCAAGACTGGACCAATGTTCTAACTAAGGCCTGATGGGTACTGACTTGAGCAGAATGACTACTTCATGTGTTTATAAGGAAACTTGGTTCCTAATCCAAATCCTAATCGAAACTTGGCAGTCCATGTATTTTTCCATTTTGTAGACAGGACCAGGCACTCAGGATTTCTGCCAAATCTTAAATTTCCATGTCTCCACAGAAACATGCAGGAGAATGGAAAGCTTATAAGTGAGTAGTACAGATCAGTACATTTTCTGAGGGCTGTATGGATCTGCCTGGGTGAAATCCCAAGTTATCTTTGACATTCATGATTACTTTACTCGCCTCCTGCATTTTACCACTTGTATAAGATTCAAAGTGAATAACTTTAACTGGAAGAAACTGGATAGAGGTAAGGCTATTCCATTTAATGTCCATTCCAACAGACTATGGAGGGATAACAGACAGCTGCACTGCAGAAGGAACAGTCCAAAGGCATGGTAGCAGACAGAAGTATCTGTATGTCGCCTGCAATCTGTCCTTTCCCTCTTGGGGAAGGGACTATCTCCTAGCTGGGTGGAATATATTGGCAAGAGAATGGGCTGAAATCAGCTAGCAGATACAATACCTGTATTTGCAAAGGGGGTGCAAATGACAATTAAATGGAGCCAAACAGTACTTAGGCACTGACATATATGAGCAGATGGAAGTGAGCCAGGGTGCTAAAGCAGTCAGAGTATGTACCAACAGATGAAAAAACTCTTATGAGGCATTGTATAGGCGTTATGGGAAAGGAAACCCAGCGTGCTGCAGACGTCCTCTGCAATTTGTCTACCAACAATCTTTATCCAAATGACAAGTTTGTTGTCTGCTGCTAGGACTGTCTGACACATACTGTGGCTGTTGCTCTAGCTAAGGCTGCTAGAACAACAGCTAAATGGGACAATAGTTCTCTTTCATCAGTTTTGTTTCATTTTGGACCTCGCTTTTCTTTATGGTGGATCTTGACTTCCCTCTGTGCAAGTAAACAAGACTGGAAAAATATGGTCTGTTATTTCCCCATCTCAAAACTTACCTTATTGTGGAAGGTAGGAGACAGAAGCATAACTACCTGCATAGCTATCACAAAGCTTAGAAGTGTGCACTGCACTGCCTGTGGCAGGTAGGATCTTCTCCTGAATCTCTATGGGCATAATAACTTAGTAATGGGGGGAAATAGAAAAAAAAGTCGCAGAATTCTACAGGCTCCTCTTTAAAATACCATGACTAAGAGCAGTTTCTAGCAGTATTCTGCTACTGCTATGTTTCTCTGGGAAAAACATGATGTTTTAGTGTTTTCCCTGCAAATCAGAAAGTTGCCAAACACACTAATCCACAACATCAATTAGTTGTTGGTTTTAATGTTTTATGTCTGTCTTTGCCTCACACGGGAAAAAGGAATCCATGGTATTTTAAAATACGGGACCCACATGTCTATAATGAAAGATTACCCCTGGACAGTTGTAATGATCATTATTTTTCACATAATTATATTTGGTGGTAGTTACTCATCAACACTTTCAGTAGTTTTCTTCTGCAATGCCACAAATATTCCTAATGTTACTTGATCATAATAATCACTTTTGCAAGAAAACTTTATAAGGACTCTGGGAACAGAATGAATATCTGGGAAGTGTACACTAGGGCAGCTCTATGGTATGGGTAATCAGTATTTAGAAAATCAATGCAAACAGTATTTCACTGTATCTAAAAATTCCTTAAAATTCACATCTGTTTTTTGTCCCTCCTGGCTTTTTTTTTTTTCTCCAGAATTTTTTTTCTTAGCCAGTCTGGATATGATCAAATAAAAGGCAGGCCTCTGACCTTCATACTTATATTTATATAGTTTGGGACAATGTTGTATATGATTTGATGGGTGATTTTGAGTAACTTATAACCTAGTTGGTACTTTGCAAGCAAACCACTCTCTAAACTTTTTCAAACAAAGTATTTATTGAAAGACGCAATTGTTATAAAACTTGTTCAACAGTCTCGGAGTAAAGAAAGATAAATTAATTGCATATTGTTACTATATGAGAAGATATTAAGGCCAGCAGTTTAGCAGCTGAAAAAAACATGATGACCTCTGATCATCAGTTTACTCTTTTATCCATTAATTGCTTTCTTTCTCTGACATGAATAATTTTGTGTGCTTAATGCATCCTAAATGGCAACCACTCAAAAAGACACCATTCAATAACTGTATTATTCTTGTTACAATGCTAGGTGACCCACTTCTCAATATTTAATGCTAGATTTTTTTTTCTTTGTCTTACCTATTATGTACATTTCCTTCTTCATCAAAGGTATGCAGTAAAAGCATGTAACAAGGTCTGTACTCTAGCACACACATGTAAACTATGGCCTGCTGCAGTGCAACCTGATATATGTCTTTCACAGTGTTTTCATCTTTAATACTTGACTGTCTCTAACCTGGTTAGAACCCGGTATCTTCAGACTGCTAGTACAAACAGTTCTTTTTAAACTTTGATGAGCACTGATAAGTGCTGTCTTCTTAAGCATTCATTCAACACCTCATAAAAAGCAGGATTACAAAATCGTCAATCTTGCACAGAAACTTAAAAGGCTGATCTGAAGAGCACAATCACTTCACACCCTTCTGCTTTTATTATCTTCAAGTCTCCTTCTATATTGTTTCCATCTTCCCTGCTGACATCTTCAGATAACAGCTAACAAGCATGTTTTGCACACAGGATTATGTGATCTACCTGCACGTGCTTGCAACTCACATCTTGTCCTTTTATAAAAACTATGGTTCCCTAGCCTGGATTGCTGAAATTTTTTGGGGCTATTTCTTCTCAAACTGTGTGTGTGCACAAATGCTCGCTAAACTATATTTAGGACACTTAAAAGATAATGTATCAAATCCACAAGGTTTGATACATTATTCCCAGTTTTTCTGCTCAACATTCTGTAATTTAGCAGCATAAAGTACACTCAACCAAGGAACCCCAATGAACCACTCAGCTGACAGTGAGTGTGATTTGTGCTGTCATACCAGCAGAAGCTGTGTCAAGAAATGTGTAAAGAGCAGGCAAAGAATGTCCCATCCTCTCTGCCTATTTCTGTGTCAGGTTCAGAGATACTTTTGTTTACACCACTGCCTAACACTGCAAGGAGAACCCGTCCCTAGGCCATTTGAAGAAACCTGTCTGACAATCATATTCACACCTTATGGAGCTGGTCTGGTGTGTCCCTGAGAGGGCTTGGATCAATTTTCCTCAGAATATTACCTCTAGAGGCTTCACCTGTATGTCAGAGACACCTGTGGATTTTCTGTTCTGAGTGTCTGACATATTGGGAAGTCTGTGTGGCAGCCCACCAATTTGGTCTCTGTATAGTCTGATGGCAAGGTCATGTAGGCACTGCTCTGCACGGTCTGGCATCAAACTGTTAAAAACCAAAGGAAGTAGGACTGGCTTGGTCTTGTTTATGTGGTCCCTGCAGTGAATTATATTGAAAATCTTATGGAAATTGATCCCAGTGGAAAATAGCTCATGCCAAATAAAGCTAGGTGTGAACTAACATGTGCAGTGTAAAACAGTAGCGCTGGATCCAACAGCCACCTTGGGAAATAAGTTATTTGACAGTGTAGACCTGCAGACAGCTTTGGAGATGAGCAGCTGAAGAGCGGAGCTGCCATATAATGGGATTTTGCATGTGGGTGCAGAAACACCTGAGAATGTCAGATCAATGGTGAGCACGCTCCTTGTACAGCCTGTGCACAGACATTAAACGTAAAACTGTCTACAACTGCTTGTGCTTGACCAACTCAATAATTGTATTCCAGGTTCTTTCTACACGTTGTGTAGCTGGTGCATAGAAGACAATAAAAAAACAAGTTATGGATTAAAAATAGCGAGGAAAAGTAATTTTTCTTGGGACAAATCAACAAAGTCCTGGTATTTTCTGTCCTCAGTGTATTCATTAATGATTTACAGTAATGCCATGAAAAACCCCACTGATTATAATAAATTGTTCAGGGTACTAAATCTGAAGGAATTGGGAATAATAATTGCAAAAGATTCTCAGAACCCAACCTGATAAGGCAATTATTCCAGAATAAAATGCAGAAAATAAATTTCTGAAATAAAATTCCAGAAAAAATAAAAACCAGTGTAGGTGAATGTTGTAAAAAGTGATGCACACAGGAAAAATAACATCAGGTTTATAAACATTGAATGTGTTACAGAATGGTTTATGGCCCAGCTGCTAGCTCTTAGTCTTGTAATAGGTACTAAAAAAATTTGAAATTTACTTAGAAGAGTAGGATGTTTAGGAAATGAAAAATACAGCCACAAAGTTTAAATCCATCCATGACTTCATTTTAAACCCAAATGCTACAGTTGTCTTTTGTTTCATAAAAGACAGAACAGAACTGGAAAAGCCACAGGAAAGAGCAACATGCACTATCAGAAATAATGGTTAACTAGTATTTGAGGAATACCTAAACCACTTGGCTTTGCAGGGTGGAACAAAAATTATTTCAGTAGCAAAAATCTGTAAAACTGAAAGGAACTGAGAAAATGAAAAAGGAGTATGGACTATGCGCTGAATCTCAAAATGAAATTACTGGCCAGAAAACAACAATTTAATGCTTAAAACTAAAGAAGTGTTTTTTTTCACACTTGTCAGATTACAGCAATCATTGTTAGGATGTCAGTTTACCTGAACTGAGAAGAAATCAGAGCAATTAATCCCAAAATGACGTTCTAAGACAAGTAAATCAATACAATCATTAGTCTCTGAGTTGCATACTGATGCACAGTAGGGAAGTATAGCAGGCAGTTAGCGCTGTCTGCTTGTTCCTCTCCTCTTGGGGCTTCTCCTGCTGCTACTGTCAGAGGCAGGAAACCAGACTGACCTTTAGTCTGAAGCAGTGGAGTCACCCTTTAATTCTTACATATACATTCCCCCATATAGAGAAATGAAAGAAAGCAGAGAAGCAGCCAGCAAAGACCAGTCAAGAGCAAATTTCATTAAATCTAATCTGATTTTATAACAGCATAACAGGTCACGTCATGAAAAGGGCTATGTAGTTAAGCTTTTGACACAACCACATTACATTATCATAAATACCCTAGTTTAATATAAATTTATTTTAAGTAGGATGAAAAACAGGCTAGAAAACTGTATTTAGGCAATTGTTGCCAGGATTAACTGCAAAAATAGAATGAAGTGTTGAGGAAACACAAATGCATGAAGAAGAACAAGATAACTATTTTACAGAAAAGTTTCTGTGTGGTCACTGGTGTACAATGTGGCCTTGAGGGAGGAATGTGAAAAGTGAATAGCCTCCTGACACATCTAAACATGTTTAAAAAACAAAAGAAAATCTTTCTACATAATCCAGCATTTGGAAGGATTCATCTGAGTTCTTTGCTTGTTTCAAGGTAGCCTAAGGAGGGCAACCAGCATAGTGTTAGGCATAGAAAACCAAGATTTGTAATTAATTGTAAGTTAAAGTTTACCTTAGGAAGAGGAGAGTTGGGAAGAAAAAGTGTAACAGTAACTTTCAAGTACTTCAAAATTTCTGGGAAGAAGAGGAATATTGCATGAAACAGACAACAGAAATAATGGGTTCAGCTACACAGAAGAGTAAGAGAGGATGTTAAGAATAATAAGATTTTAATAAGGGTGATAAAAACTCTCTTTATTCATTAAAGATACTTTGGAGTGTGTGCAGACTTTAAGAGCAGGTGATAAAAGTGTCCAGCTGAGTTAATGATAGATATGTTGTGGGACAAGGGGATGTACCACATGATCTCTCAAGAATGCTTCCAAGCCCATAAAACTCTGTTTTCACACACAGGAAGCCAATCAATTATTTCTGAATATGCTGGGCTGGACTTACTACACCAAAGAGCAGTATTTTTTACAGTATTTGCACTTCGATGTACTCACAGTGTGCATGGTGTGCTGACGATATTTCACTACAAAGGAACCAGTTGTAACTACTGTATGATATTTCTGGCTAGTTCACTGGAATTCCAGGAGTGTGAAGAAACTCTAAAACGTCTAGGCAGCAGCAGAAGATGGTTCGGATATAGTGGTAGTCCTAGGCAACAGCAGGAGTGTGATCATTCACATTATGGTGACAAAAAATTCAAGACCATAGTTTTTTCAAATTGCATTGTCTTTATAGATTACATATACTTTGGATACTTGCCTCTAAATTGTGAGATTTATGTCCCTCATCCCCATGTTCTTAATTTGCTTATTTTGTGCTTATGATCTGATCAAATCCAACATTAACCATATTTCCTTTTTTGCTCTATTAGACAAATAAAACAAATTGCAGACTCAAACACTGCAGTCAGTGCTGTTTATACAAGAGGCATTGATTTCTGTAAATAAGTAGTAATTGACAACTGTACTAATCCTGTTAGACTGAAATGTGAAGGGAATTCTACTTAAAAACAAAATAAAAATTGTGTTTGAATACTAGTAAATCCTAGAGAACCTGTGATTCAGTACATGAAACTTGGACTCCCCATTATAGTTCCTACAAGAATTATTAATTTATGGTCTCCTTTCACAAATCAGGCTCACAGACAGCAAGTATCCTACAAGGCAAAGCATGAAGATACCACCTATGCAAATTTGATTCTTAAGGGCCATTTTTTTCTGCCCACCTCTATAGAATTACTTATTTTTTCCTATTCTTTACTTTCCAATACCTCTTTTTATTCTCAAGCCCACACTGTAATCTCCTCCCCTTTCCTTGTAGACACTAACAAAAGAACTTGATAGAAAAAGACTAAGTTGAAACGTGACTAAGGATCACAGTGGCTACCTTTAATCTCTCAGTCTCTTTATTTACTTTACATATTTTGCTGTTTTAAAAATTTTGTGCCAATACCACTCTTGGGAGCTCCTTGCCAGTTTTAAACTAGCACAATTAACAAAAATTACAATACTGCTGAATCTTTTGTCATGCATCTGCTCAATCACAATTCCCTTCCATGCAACTACAGAGCAGTTGAACTGCTTGACTCCACTCAGTCCCTCTATTCCATTCTCAGCTGCCTATGAAAACACAAAAGCCTTCAGAGACAGCAAAAGATAAAAATCTGGAAGGAAAGATAGAAGAAATTTTTGTATCAGGGCAAAAATTATATTCAAAATATTTTCTTATAACAATAGAGTAACATAATTTGAAAGTATTTGTGGTGATTTTTAGTTTCCAGGTCTCATATATTTCACTTACATAGTTAGCAACAGCAAAGACTCTGTAAAATCTTTAACAGGACAGAGATGATGAAATCCTTGTTGGCAAACCACCTTTCCAGCTCTCTGGTGTCAAAATGGAACAGTTCTGGCTCAAAGGGATCTAGCACGTTGCCTTAAGTATCTCAAAGCTTCCAGTGCCATTGCTAAAATATCAGCTGACAAGATCTAGTGCCCACTGACCTCAGAAATCCCTCCTAATTGATCTGATGACTTTATATATCAATCTCTGATATATATGTCAAAAGCAATGATTCCAGTGCTAATGGGGCACATAAAAGGGAGAAGAAAATCCCAAAGAAAGGGAAGCTACCCACAATTAAGATGGTGAATTTCCAAAGGGTGGTGTAAGTTTATGCCAGATTTACCCTTCTCAAATTCCATTTCAACAGGACATGTCAGACAAATGGGTAAGTGACCAGGCTGTCACTATTCTCAGCTATTTCACCATTGTTTGCTCAAAACCATTTTAAGTCCAATGCTCAGAAATTGATTTTAATGAGAAGTATGCTCTGTTTTAGAGAGACTTCAGAGAAGCCTTCTCTCTTCTTAAAGGTGTAACATACGTATAAGCAGCAATCAGTACTATCACAAGTTATACTGCAATATAATTTGCAGTTGATACTTCAGCAATTCCTGATTTCTGTGCTACTTCCAATGAAACATACAAAGCTTGGAAAACTATACAAAATACATTCTTGCAAATCTGTGGCCTGTGGTAGATTAAAATCTACCATTTTTCATAGTGCAGAACTAAAAATTTGTAACTTCTCATTTTTTTTTGCCTAGTTTCTAATTGGAGCTACATCCTCATTTACATGAGAACTCTTATTCATTAACAAAAGTGAATGAACATAAGTGAAAGTTATTAGGAGAAGCCTACTAATACTTAAACTTCACTTCTTCAAGAAACCTGGCATATGTCTCGGTAACAAGGGGCTAAGGCAAATCACTGATGGATTTGTTATGGGACCACTCTAAAATGTCTTCCCACTCTACTCTCATAAAAAGATTTTTATCATGTGCATTAAAAACAAGCCATTACCTCTGTAAGTGTTAACAGACATGCCCCTGCATGCCACTCCACTTAATTTTGCATATTAGCATACAGATTACTACACCTGGAAAGCGTGTGACCCTCATTGCAGGACCATTAGCCATCAGAGCCAGTAAGATCAGTTTGGGAAGCTAGCAAACAGTTGATTCTGAGGACTGATTGATTTGCTGCAGTGACCTTGCAGGATAATAGCAAAACTTGAAAGAAGACTGCTATCTGACATCTATGTCAGTGTTTTATCTGGTAACACTACAATAATTAAAAAACCAAATATTCCTAATTATCTCAAATTATTTGAATATCAGTGTCTGAGTCCCAGCTTAACAATTTCAGCATTCTTGGACATAGCAGAGATTTCTCGATGCTTTTTCAATTCAGAGAATGCTCCAGGTTGCAAAAGCCTTTGAAGGTTTTCTGGTCAAAACCTCAGGGGCCAAATCCAAAATTTTCATATGTTGTTCTATTTCTTGGTTTTTATTATCTATGTTATATCTGATGTGTCTGTCTTGAAAGGGAGTTAAGTGACTCCTGTAACTGAGGATCACTGGAATCCATCTCTATCAACTACACCTTTCCAAACTGGATCTGTCATATGCAAACTGAAACCTCAGTGGATGGCACTGTGTTCAAACCAGCATCAGATTTAGAATCTGGTCCTGATTCCACTGTAAATGAATTAGAAGCATTAAGCTCAGAGAAGATCACTGACTTTTGACAAGAAGGTGGTTAATGGGGCACTGTAAAACATATGCAAAAGACAGTGACAGCTGATTCTGATTTCTCTTCCAACATGTGGATTATGTTACACTCACCCAAGCGCTAAGCTTTCATCTCAAGCAGTTGTGAAGGTGAAGGTTTCTAGGGGTCTCATTCTCTAATTATGCCTGACTTAGAATTCACTTAACTTAGACTAACACAGATAGGAAGTCAAGTTCTGTTAGCTGCTCCACCTTTCACCTTACCACACATCTGGGAAATATTCAGATCAAGATCATAACCTTGCATTTTGGCATTAGCTACCTAAAAAAACATTAAGATATCACCAACAATTTGCCTTTGACTGGGAAAATTAGAAGCATATTTGAGATGTAAACACTGTTGTGGCACTAATATTGCTGGTAATGATTAAAGGCTGCTACTTTAACTATAATGGAATAAACCAAAACTGACAGCCTTAGTCCATGCCCATTTTCAATTTAAACAAGATAAGGAAATCCCAGTGGTAATATCATATTCTGAGCAAGGAGGAAAGCTGGGAATATTTACAGATGAGTATTTTCAATGAGGTCTACAAACGGAAAGAAGTATGTGTGAAGTACTGTAACAAATTTGTGGTTACAAAGCAGAATTGAGGATAGCACACATCTCTTTCTGCTGTAAGAGGCCTCTCTACCACTTGAACTTATAATTGTAAACAGGACCTATGCACATCCTTAGCATTGTTGTGTAGAGGGCAACATTGATTAGCCAATTTGTTTCGTATTAATTAGTCAATGTATTAGAATATGCTGACCATAACAATTACTATATTTCAAGAAAAGATATCAGCAATCAGAAGCTAACAATATAGGAGTACCAGGGGAAGCATACCTGGGGCATCCTTCCGCATGGAGGAATGAGGAGTCTCAAACTCCCTTTCCTCTACAGTTTCCAATTCAAACTACAGAACTGGAGTCTAGAGTTGGGTCTATATTAGGCAGGATTAGCTCTAACAACCGTAGTGGTTAACTCTGCTTGCTTCTAGGATTATTTCTGTGCTGAGGTTTTTGCTAATAAAAAAAAAAAGAAAGATGACTGCCTAATGTAAAATACTTTGAGGCTCAGCAGAGATCAAACTGTAGAAGCAGAAGTCGGGGCAACTCATTAAGAAAGAAACCACTTAAGTGAAAAATTTGGATTGGGATTTAGTACCACCTAGAAAATAAAAAATTAAGTTTTTCTAAAAATTTATGTCTAATCCAAGATTACTGTTTATCTGGTTATATGGTTAGCCATAATCATATGCACAGATGCTAAATGTGGAAGTTACTATTCTCTTTTATAGTGTTAAATGCAATAGGTTGCAATACATGAACTGTCAGACTAGATGCTATTTATCTTTCCATACAATAAAGAACCCTAAGATTTGGTTTATACTAGCAATTTTTTGTCTATTTATTGCTTTTTAAATTTTTTTTCCAACTTTGCATGTTAAAACTATAATTCTTGTAAAAAATCAGAATTTTATGCTGAAACAAGTGTTTTTTACACATCAAATTTTCACATTAATGAGCAGGATAACAGTGGTCGTGTGAAATCATGAAGCTGTATGTGCTGCTAAAGATTGTGAAATGAGATACAGCAGACATTAACAAAAGCATCTGTCTTGCATGTTTAGTTTCTTAAGCCTTTGATGTGTTTCAAATATCAGTAGAGCCTTTTCCTCAGCTTCCCCATTGCAGTGCAAGTTCAAAGAAAACATATAACAAAAAAGCTGAATTGTAACAAAAGCTTTCTAGCAGCTTTGAACTGCCACATACAGATTAGCAATTATAAAAAATGCCATAATATATGAGATAAGTTTATTAAACGGTTGTTTTATTAGTTGGTGTTAATTTATTTTCCACACTGTGGTGGAAAGAAACTATAGATGCTTGGAGACACCAAGGAATATACAGGCTGTACACTGGCCATAGGATTCATTGTGAAAAATCCAGTTCTAGAAAACAAATGTAATAAAAACTTCAAGCAGAAGAAAGCAGAAAACCTTAAGTATGCAATTTTCTTTTCAAGATAAAAATATCTGTTTTATCTGTAACAAAATTTGAATATCTGTAACAAAATATTGCCTCTCATGACAGTGATGCACAAAGCACATACATGAGGGTACTACTAAATATAGGTAGCACTCTAGAAAGGGTAGAAATATATACAAAAATTTGAGGCAGAAGTTTGCCTTAATAGAGAAATTAAAATACCACAGTGTAAACTGAGTACAGATCTTCTGAAACCCTTGGAATTCATCAGTGGTTGTGACTAGAGAAACTTGGGTAACATCACTTACCAGAACAATTAGAACGACAAAGATTTTGCAACAGTTGAGGCAGTAAAGAGAATATTTTAAAAGAATATATTCTTTCTGCTTGTTAAGACATCTCAGTATCTGACAGAGCAAACCTACTTGTGTGACAAACTCCCATGCAGGCTAGGAGCTTGCACAACTTAATTGAATTTAAATTCAATTCAGCTTTAATATAATGCCTCTATCTGATCAATACCCCTTCCCCCAAAGAAGCAAATAATGTGTTTAAATTTATATGTCTTATAAATATGCGCATGCTTTTTTACCTATGCCAAATGAATTTATTACGTAAATTTATGTCTATTTTGTATATATGCAGCACATTTTTATCAGAGGAACAGTTTCCTATTCCGTACTTGTACTGTTTAGCATGAAGGGATTAGCAGCATGGGGCATTGGAACCTAGATGGTCTTTAAGGTCCCTTCCAACCCTGACCATTCCATTATTTCTGAGTGCTCATCATGCCACCGTGCTAGCTGTGCAGAGGGATTCCGCCCAATGACTTCGTTGCTGTTAATTCTCAGGCTTGCTTGTTTAAAGCTAATTTTAAAAGCTTTGTCATACTGTAGTGAACAAGTTGTCTCTTCTCCAGACTAAGGCTCACCCTGTCTGTCTCAGTAATTCTGAGTCTCTGTGCTTCTGGGCCACTGGTCCAGTTGAGCAATGATGATTCCACTTCTGTTCCCATCTTACCATGTCTTAAATGATAGCATATTACACTGGCATCTGGCTGCAAAGGCCAAGTTGCCACAAAAAGTTTTACATTACTCTTCACTTAAAAGACACCAGAAAAAAAAATTTCAACAACAAAAATGAACAGACAGAGGTAATATCTTCAGCTCTGCACCTGCAAGTGTCTAAATTCACTTGTCACAGCATTAAGCTGCATGCAGGAAAAGGGATTCTTTTCATATGTGTGTTTTTGCATATGTACTGAGCATACTAAATAATGTACATAGATGTGCTTTATTATGTTGCTGATGTTAAATTATAGTTGAACAATATGAATGCTAGCTACTGACATACTGTTTATGAAGACATAGATATACACACCTATATTTACACACACATATTGAGCATTTCACATTTAATTTAAATATACTCCTTAGCTCTGAAGTACATTTACCTGGAAGCAAAATACCTGTTATATTTCCTGTCAGAGGCCAAACTGCTACATAGCTGTCAAATTGTTCATACTCTCAATTTGAGTTGAACATTTATAAAATTAACTAGCCAGTGATATTAATATTTTTGATACAAAAATTATGTGGAAAAAGAACAGTTAAGGGATTCTACATGAAGGCAAAATGATAGTGACATACTGAAAATATTACATAAAATCCTAGGGCAGAGGGTGAATTTGTTTCCCTTAAAATTTGATATATTTCAGCACAGGCATGAGACATCATTTATCTTCCCTTCTCATATTTCTACCCACAAGACAGATGTCAATGTTGTCTAATGGATAGATCTTGTCTAAGCTATTTCCCATCTGGAAGCAGGCCAAACAAAAGTAATAACAGCTAGAATGAGAGAATGATATATTTCAGAAAGTATTCCAAGTTTTCACTAATTATGGGCATCTTTTCAGCTTAGTTGTGTTTAGCTAACTTTTACCAAACGTCTATGAAGACCATGACTTTATTTTCATGACATCAGATAATACGTGTGAATACACAGACATATCCCTAAGATAATAATATCTACTACTGATAATGCTTATGAATATTAAGCTCATTAATGTATGTGTTTGCATCTTTTTCCATACCACAGAAATTGTCTGCCAAATATCCCAATGCATGATTTTTCTGCATATTATAAATAAGCAGAAACATCATTAAGTGGCATCAAAGCAAATACATGATGAAAACTGAAAGTGATGGACTGTATTCCAGTGCGCACTGCAGCACAGGGCTGAAGTGTATTCACACAGGATGCTCACAGAGTAACTGCAATTACATCAACAAAGAACCAGCAAAAATATATCTGGACATGGGACTCCTAGTTAATAAAGAGATTAAAAAAAAACCTTTGGCTTTGCTATAAGGGAATTGTTACATGTAATTATGAAGTGCAGTATCTGACAAGAGATGCACAAAATGACTGGATTTATTGATTTTCTTCCTGTGAGCTGTCAACACAGATGACAAATACAGTGGTGACAGCAGTTTTGGTAGAGATGTGTCAGCTATAGTCAAATCTCTTTCTTCTCTGACTTCTCCATGTAAGATATTTTCACTTGCCTGGAAGTCTTGTTAACCCTGGAAAAAATTCACTTGAAAAAAGCCTGAGGCCCCTGAAAACATTGTGAATAATTAAAATTTTAGTGACTATTGCATAATTATTACATAAGATAGTACACAAAAAACCAGTTCATCGTACAATTTCCAAGGCAACATTATTTTGCCTTATCTATTGCAGGAATATTTTATTTGTGCCACTAGGGTGGGCATGTGAGATAAATGCACAATGAATTTCAAGACTGGCCTAAAACTAAAAAGTTCATTCATTGATAAGTCTGCTCCACTAAAATCACAGTGGTATTCATTTCAACCCTGCATCCCTCTATCTCTTTAGAATATTTTGCTTCTTGGGTATCTAGTGATTGATCGTTTATCTCATAGGTCCATCAAGAGATACTATGACTGTAGTAGGGTATGCAAGTCTAAATGCAACGCTGGCCTGTTTTGTACTGTTTTTTTGGCTGACACAGAGTTAAATTTCTTCATAGCAGCTCAAATGGTGCTGTGTTTTGGGTAAGCAGTGAAAACAGTGCTGATAACGCAGAGATGTTTTAGCTACAGCTGACCAGGGCTTACAAATTCAAGGCCTTTTCTGGCCCTCACTGCCCTGCCAGTGAGGAAACGGGGGGAGCACAGGAAATTCGAAGGTGAAGCAGCTGGGACAGCAGACTCCAATGGATGACAGGGATATTCCATTCCATACAGTGTCATGCACAAAAATAAAACTGCCCTGGGGAGGGTGTTTGGCCAGGGGCTGGCTGGGCATAACTTAGTTGGTTTTATCCTTCTGATTTTCACCCCAGTCTCACTGGAGGAGGGAGTGATTGACGAGCTGTGTGGATCTTTATAATCACCAAAGCTGCCTCAATAATTCTATGAAGTAATTCATGGAAGTTGCTCAAGTGGTCCTATGATTCTACTATTTAATAGGTTTAGTTGTATGACAACATATTAGGACTAAACTAAACTAAAATTATGATATTAAATAGAGTAGTGCATTTGCTAATAAAGTTAGGTGTCAAATACTTAAGTAGTAAAGGATGTGCATGAAACCTTGTGTCAGAGTTTTAGTGCAGAAAATAACTTCATTACGATTTATTCAACTTATTCATGTCACTATCCATTCAAAATTAAGAAGTGATTTGGATTTTGAAAAATATTGGATTTTGTTACAGGAAAGAAATCAATGACTAACAATAAGAAAAAAGGTGTCAGAAGATGAGTTCTGCTACTTAAGAAAAAAAAATAGGAACAGTAACCAGAATCAGCTAGTTTGGCAACTAACTGCTTACTTCTCTTTTGCTTAATAAATCAGTTAAAGTTAAATGAAAAGCAATTTTGACAAATTTTTATGCTTCCAACAGAATGTACTTCTTGTGCCTCCAACATAATGTCATTTAATGTAATTTAGCTAACAAAACAATGTTAAATTGTTGGGTTTGAATTTTTTAGCTACAGGCTGATTTCTTTCCAAATGTGGCTTGACGAAAGCCATATGTAAATCATTATCTTGCAAATAACTAACTTATCATCCACCATTTTCTCGCAAAACCAGAAATGAAAAATTATGAATCTGAGTAGCTGTTCATGAAGTCATGTAACTATGCATATAAAAATCTGCAGATACTTTGTGGTTTGTAAAAAGAGTGTTAAACAGTACCAAACACGGAGAATCAACAAAATTACTAAAGCAAGCAAAAGCAAAATTATTATTTTTAAATTACATGTTCCTGTTGGATGCTTTAAATCATATTAGTATAAAGAACTAATGGCAGTAAAGCTGAGGTAAGTGACTTGTTGTGTGAAGCCATTCTATGTTTCCAAGTTATAATGAACCATAAAAATTATTGTATGCTTGGGATAGATGACAAAGCATCAAATTTCTTGCTTTGCCTTGGAGACAAGCATGGATCCTCCTGAAAAATGATCTTAGATAGCACTTTTGACATGACTTTGAACTCTTCCTTGCCAGCATCTTAATCTGAACACAGTTTTATCTCAAAGGGTCCTCCTGGACAAATGGCTGTCCTCAAAGATTTTGGTCTCTGACATCTGGAGGAATTGCAGAAATCCTTGTGTATATTAAGTTCAGATGACGCATAATTACAAGATAAGAGGAATAATTTTGTCTCTTTTTTTTCTGTTTATATATTCATCTCCTACTCATGCATTTACATTCACCCTTTGGATTGCATGAAGACAGCAAGGTTGTAATTTGACTTCCATCTGCTGATAAACATGGACAGACTGTGACCCTTTACAGTGCCCATGCGCTTGTGTGGGACAATTTTTCCCCCCAAAATGAATTTGAGCATTTTTTTTCAGAAAAGCTTCACATGGTGAGGTGCTCCAAGGACACGGGGCTTTAGAGGCAGGTTTTGGTAAAAATGCAGCATCCTGAGACTTCTGTCCTGTGGTGGCTGGCCACACCTATCCATTAGATATTCTTTACAGAGTCGAATAAAAAAAAGGGAATGCTTTACCACTGGATATTATCAAGAAAAAAAAAAAAAACACCCCAGTAATGCTGGGTTTTACTTCTGATTCAGGAGAAAAAAGACTACTCTTAGTAATTCTGAAATAATATAAAAATCATAGTATAAAGTTTTTTTCTCTTCTACATTCATTAAAATGCATGGAAATAAATGGAAAATGGCATAAAAATTTAACATGCTTTTTCCAAAAGAGTATGATGCCAAGGTACTCTGATAGCTCTCTTTGATGACTGGTTGGTTGGGGATTTTTGGGAGAAGGAACATAAATGGGATGGGATCTATCTGGCTGGACTTCAGGAAAATTGATACATTTTCTGTGTTTTCACTAGTAACTTGGATAACAAGAAAAATTAAATTGGTTGTGAAACATTGCAAAGTCTCAGACATATAAAGCAGTTTTAGAAATAAAAAGCATTTTATGAGACTGGTGAGTGGAGAGGTGGGATGTAATTTGATCATTTAAAGAGGATACACATTTACACATCTGGGGTACTCTAAGAAACTGTACTTAAAACAGGTATTCTGCCAAGACAACCATGCTAGAAGTTGATTTTTTTGGAGCTGCATTTAAACAGAATTTTAAAAATCTCATTTAAAAGTCAAGGTAAAGAGTTGCCCTTGCAGACAAAAGGCTCTAATATCAAACAAAATAGAAGTCGGCTGTATGAAATATGTTTCCACCTCCTCACCTCACAAAGAAGTACCTGCTTTCTAATATCACAGTACCAATGTAGGAACACACTTCTTTAATATAAAATTGTTTTACACAGGAGAATTGGAACTCAAGTGTTTAAGCTAAATGTTATTTTTGTCCAATTGTGAACCAAAACTACAGGGCAGTATTTCTGAGTAATCTAAGAAAAGAAGGCAACTTTAATTAGAAATTGATTAGGAATCAGATTTAAAGTTAATGGGAGCCAGTGAAAAAGTTTCCATGAACTTCAGTCTGGATCCTTTAGTGGCACATATCTCAGTGAAGTCCATTTCCTTGCAACTCAAACTCAACTCTCTATTAGATATATATTACTGTATCACAATCTGAAATATACACACAACCGAAAATGTCTGTAAGATAAAACATAGCAAAATTATGTATTAATGTATGTTGATGATCAACTATGTCTGTGCCAAATACAACCAACAGTTGTTTTTAATCAATCTACAGTGAAGGACATATTTTTCTTCAAAGGAAAAAATTATAATCACTCTATCAACTGCTCTTAGCAAACATATATGAGGGGACATTTCCTATTTGACCTCTAAAAGAGAAATATTTGAATACCAAAAACAAAACAGCAAAATACTTCCCACTCACAAAGACAAGCAAAAACTGAAGTAACTCAGTAAAATAATGGCACCAAACCCTCATCTGCTTGATATCAAAGCTACTCCCTTGGAATCAGTGGACATTCTCTTTTATGTCACTGTGAGGTACTTCACCATTTATTAATGTTCTTGAATATGAAGTTGTTTGGACTTTGTGACTGTGATGATGAGTAAATGCATTGGTGGTATGTAACACTCTAATGAAATATTTGATTTCTAGAATTTCTGTGATTTAGGGACTTTCAGATGGGGATGATCAGAGCTTCTGTCACTTTTTGAATATTGCTAGTAATCCACAAAGAACTAATGCCCAGAAAATGTTTTTCTTGTTTATTTCTTTGACACCATATTTAGAGGCTACTTAAAAACACACACACCCAAATGGCCTCAGCAATTTCAAGAGAGTTAAATAAGCCTGAAACCAACACATGCACAACCAGTCTCATATTTGTCAGTTTGCACATTGCTACATTATTGCAGTAGCTGCTTAAAATAAAATGTCACTGTAAGAAGAAAAAGTGAAGGTTTTCCTTGCTGCTGACAAAGTAATCTCTACTGAGATCTGCTATGCAAAAAGACCTCACTTGGAATGCCACTGTCAGTGACTACCAAGAGCACTATCTTCTCAACTGATTATTTTGTATGAGATAAAATCTGCATGACACTCTTAAGACTTGAAGGTTGTGAAAGGTAGTTCAAGTGTTGCTTTAGAAGTGCCATTCTTCTTCAGAAATCAGTGATTTACACTAGTGAAATGTAAACTGGCCTCAATCCCAATGAAGTCAATGGAAAAATGACAATTTCTTTGAAAGAGAACATTATCAGGTCCTGCAATTCCAGCTGCTACTTTCTTACTGTGGTGTAATACAGCTAACAGATGTACAAAATTTGCTGAGGACATGATATTGACTTTCTCTCTGTCAAAAAACTAACTTCTGCCAACTTCGGAAAGAAAATGAAAAGAGAATATTTTGTTACTCTATCAAAGATAAGACATTGCATCAATGTGTCAGGGAAAGATACCTTTGATTTACATTACAAAGAAAACGTTTGTGTGGGTTTAAGAAAGAGTTCTCTAGTGCTTTCCACCAAAGAAACACTCAGAATTACATTTATTTCTTCCTCTTTTAAGGTTTATTCTTAAATATTTTTTCCAAACAAAAGGCACTAAAATGAACGAACTGCTGAACTTTCTGCTTCCCTTGCAGTCAGTTGCAATATTTAATATACTGCCACTAAGTTATTCAAGCAAGCAGAGGGTTAAGAGCCCTTTTTATGGCTTTTCAGTGCACAGCTCCCTTTGTTCAGTCTAATTCTCTGAGTATTCCAGCCTCCTCTGGTTCACCTTTCAACAAATTTGGTAAATGTATTTGGGGCTCAGCTTACTCCAGAGCATGTTGCAGTTGCTCTACTCAATCTTCTCTTACACTAAACTTACAACTACGGAAGGAAACCTTTTGTTCCTAAAGCAAGAGCAAATGCTTCATTTTGTAAAGGTTAAGGTCCTAACAATTACGACAAGAAATCCTGAAATCCTGAGTCTGATAAGAGTTCATGACATGTCCTGTTCCGGCTTTTGTTGTCATTGCTGTTTCTAAAGACAGGTGAAAGACTTCACTTGTACTGAAAATTAGTACAATTAGCTTTCTTAGTGATGGTACAGCACCTCAAACACCAGCCCTTGTGGTCTCAGAATCCAGCTTCTTCATACAAAGAAAATTGCCTCAAATCGCTAAACAACTAAAAATCATGAAAAAGCAGCCTGACCTCTTTTAAGTATACTTCCAAAAATATTTGTTATTTATTTTAATGAGAAGACTAAATCAGGGCAATGCTACTATAAAGGAGAACATAACTCATGTCTTTAAATTACAAACTATACAAAATTCAATTAATTGCAGAAGCACAAAATCAGATTGTTTTATAAGTTTATTTTCTTAGGCAGAAGGAAGTTGCATGCCTAGGTGCTTAACTGCATGTTCGGTGGGAGGGCAGGAAGGCTCTGCAGAGGGATCTGGACAGGCTGCTTTGATGCACAAAGGCCAGTGGAGTGAGGTTCAACAAGCTGAGGTGCTGAGTCCCGCCCTTGGGTCACAACAGCCCTGGGGAGTGCCACAGGCTGGGGCAGAGTGGCTGAGTCCATTTACCCAGCAGAAAGGAACTTGGGGGTGAACCCAGGTGGCCAAGAAGGCCAATGGCATCCTGGCCTGGATCAGCAATGCTGTGGCCAGCAGGGCCAGGGCAGGGATTGTCCCCCTGTGCTGGGCCCTGCTGAGGCCACACCTCCAGTGCTGTGTCCAGGGCTGGGGTCTTTGTTAGAGTGAAGGGCACTCAAGTGCTGCAGAATGTCCAAAGAGGGCAATAGACTTGGTGAAGAGTTTAGAAAACATGTCCTGTGAGGAGCTGCTGATGGAATTGAGGCAGTTTAGTTTGGAGAAGAGGAGGCTCTGAGGGGACCTCATCTCTCTCTACAACTGCTTGAAAAGTGGTTGTGACCAGAGGAGGGTTGGTCTCTTCTGCCATGTCTCAGGTGAAAGGACCTTCTATAGAGCACAAGAATTAACAGCCCTAGGGGCAAGGAATCAGGCAAGGAAGGCAGGAGATTGATGTGGCTGAGTAGGGAACTGGTGGTCAGACTAGAGAAAGAAGCAAATGCATAGACAGGTGAAGCCAGGACAGGTGATGCAGGGAGAATATGGACACAAAGTTTGATTACACAGGGATGGGGTGAGGAAAGCCAAGGACAAGCTGGAACTGAACCCAGCAAGAGATGCAAGGAATAGCAGGGCTTCTACAGGTATGTAACTCACAAAAGGTAAGTGAAAGAAGGTGTAACCCTCTATGGTGCACAGTGCTGAAAACTGCTAAGAATGGATAAGGTACTCAACAAGATTTTTGCTTTGCAGCAGCACTTGTGAAATAATAAAACACAGTGAGGTGATGATGACGTCCATGCAATTTTAAGCATTTAGAGGAGAAGAATTCTTTGAAAGCAGTCTTAAAAGCAAAAACTCAAGAGTTGAGCCAGATGATCAGCATTGGTGCATCATTATGAGGTTTCTGCACGGACGCCAAACGGTAACAGTTTTTATATTAAATCACTATACAATGTTTTCAAAAGCTACTGGTTTAAGAAACATTTTGGCCTCCAATGAGCTCCACGAAATGAAGAAAAACTCTTAGCAAAGCAGCACTTATAATTGCGCCCCATTAGTGTGGTAGGGGTAGAATAATAGTAGTCCACGCACCCTGCAAGGGAAGAGGAGGTAGTCACCTGCTATGTCCAGCCAGGGCATCTGCCTTTGGACCAAGCCACAGTCAAAAGTCATAGTGTGTTTTAAAAGGCCTCTTGCATCCCAGGTCTCAACTGAACCATGCCTTCCTTATTCTTTTGCTTTTCTACCATGATTTTAAAAAAGTATTTCCTCTAAATAAGAGAATGAGAAACATTTGCCAGAAAGTTATCATCTAACTGAGCTAAGGTCTGTTTGTACTGGACTGGAGCCAAAAAACTTCTCAGCCCCTTGCAGCACATTAATAGCAAAAGTCAGGTACACATCTAAAATTCCTGGATTCAGCTCACAAGTTAACACTGCACAATATGTCCCACTCAGGCTGGCTCTGGCCAATGATTATGCAATGTGAGACATTTTCAAATTGGTATTTATCAATTTCAGGATGACCCCTTTGCTCTAATATTTCCTTGCCATGAATTTCTGAGGAGTGCTGACTTCAGAGCTGACAAAGATGCCAAAAGCTGACTGCTCTCTGCCCCCCGCTACGTACACAGAGCAGGGCAGTGCTCTCATCTGCAGGAGTCAGCCAGAGGACTCTGTTTTTGTTGGTTCTTTGCTTTCTGCATGGCTGAGGTTTTCAACCCTCAGAGTCACCAATTTGCCTCCAGGCTGGAGCTTGTAATTAAAGTCTTGGTGCCAGGATTTTGTACATTCTATTCAGCCTCTAGTCAGGATGAGGAAACTTTCAAAGTAATTATCCAATTTTAAAGACAAAAGTAACAAATGGGTATCCAAAGAGCTGTAAGGTTCAATATAGACTATTTAATCATACAGTTAATACAAACACCAGGCCTAAGTTTAGCAGTGATTAAGACTGAAAACTCTGCAGAGCTAAAAAGAAATAAATCTGTATTGAGGGAAACTGCTGTGGTGGGAAATCTGCCCTCTACACATTACCACCCACAAAGCCATATGGGAATTCCATGGATAAATATGTGACTGCTAGTTAGAGCTGGGTGGGAAACCATCTCTCTAGCCCAGGAAACATTTCCAGATTTCAAAACTATTCCCATTCTGCACCATGGAGGTTCACCAAGCTACTGCTAGCACTGAAATCAGATAGGTGGGCGTTTGTGTCCAAAGTAAAATACAATACAGAGCAAGATACATAGTAAAAACATAGGCTTCAAAATCTAGAGAGTTGAGGAGAAAACAATTCAATATCAGACTTTCTGATCCCTGGAGTCAGAGAGCAAAACTTGAATAGGGAACATCTTATTGCAGTCCTGACCGACTGGCAAAAATAACAGATAGGAGGATGAACAAAGCCCAGAAGAACTACAACACACTTCCCCCTTTCTCTTTTCAAATACAAGTGCTTTATGGTTTTTTTAGGATCTGGTCATTGGATTGTTTGGGACTGAACATTACTGAACAAATCCAGACCACCATAATCCAGCTGGTGGCCTATGCCCTGCTGCCTTCTTTCCTGATGACTCTGTGACTAGAGCTCCAAGAAAAACCAACTGTTCTGATGGATGCTCAAATCAAATCACAGAAGAAATTCCATTTCCAGGTCAAATGAATGGTGATGTGAGCTCCTCCAGTGCCTCTCTACTTTTCATTAACCAAAAGTTTTCATCATAGATTACCAACTACATCAGTAGACTGCCAGTGGAGTATTCAATACCTCATTTTACAAAGGATAAACAAACTCCATATCATATTACCCATAAACAGGTGAATTTTCTGCATTTTAAACAGTAAAGATAGTAAAAGTCTGAAATTTGGAAGGCTAAATGGTGGTAAATGATGACCACACTTACCACTATTACTGCAGCTAGTATTCAAGACTATTTCTCATGCAGACATGAGAAAGCTGATTACGTTATCCTGCTGCATCATTTTCAAAGCACTACAGGATTTTTATTGCTTCCTGTGCTTCCAGAACAGGAAGCTGTGCTTCCAGCAGCTTACGCTGCTCTGGCTTTGCAAATTTGAAGTATAATTGCTATATATAACTCTCTTCAACAGGTTGGTGAATATTAAATTTAATTTCACAGTTTTGATATTTCAAGCAATAGACATATAAAATTCAGGATAAAAAGTGTTTTTGACTAGTGTAGTGTGCCTGTTTTGTACTTTTTCGGCCCATCTCACACCAGGAGAAAAACAATACTTTTTCCAAAGCCTCATTATTTATATTGAGAAAGAACAGTCTTCTCTAAGGATAAAAGACATTTTGGAAAGCTGTGTTTGAATCCAGTGCTGCAGTATCATCTCAACTAAATGTTCCTCCTATATATATATATATAGGAAAAGAGCTATCAAAGCATTTTGATGAACTTGAGTGTCTGTTGCATACAATGCAAATATTTTAGTAGCAATGAAACATTGTCCAGCTGTCTCTTCTAAGCTTTCAATCCGGTTTAGCAGGAAGCCAAGTGGTCCTAGGCTGCTACATAAATTTGGTGACATCTGAAAGAAGTGGTGTGCTCAGTTGGACAGACTGGTTTTGCATGGGAATATGTCGCATTAGGAAAGTTATAAAGCAGCTGGAGATTTAATACAGAATCTGTGATGGATAAAATCCAGGGCTACTGGCTGTGCTACTGACTGCCCTTACTCACACCATCTCTATTCAAGCAACACATGCAACATATTAACAATGCAATAATTAGTACACATTCCTGTCTGCTACTTAAAACTTCACTCCCAGATGCTGCTTTGGTCTGATCTCAGTTTTATTACCTTTGATGATTCCCTGCACTTCATAATACCAGACTCCATTGCTATTCATTAGACTCAACAGTGGTTAGGCAGACACTAGCTGAAGCCAGGTTTCTAACAGAAATGCCCCTGCTTTTATTTCATGTGGCTAACTTCTGCAAATTACTGTAAACCCTTCCTCCAAATTCCCTGCAATATATGTTCATGCATATGTGTTCCTGGGCAAAACAACTGCAGCCAGGAGAACAAAACCAGGCAGCTAGATAACATAAATTACATTAAAAAAAAAAACCAAAAAACAAATCAAAACAAAACCAAACTGAAATGAAAATCAAACCAACCAAAAAACACCCTCACCCAACCCAGAAAAATTTAAAATACCCCTTATTTTGCAGTTACCCACCTTGTGTAAAATATCTTACACCCTCCTCTTCCCTTTTCAATTCTCTTGGTTTCTGTCTACTGGTAACACTGCAAGGCACCTAATGCCCTCCTACAGCTGGGCAGTAAGACCTGGTCATCTTTATGAATACTTCTGCTAAGCAAATGTTCATGATCTATATGGCAGTGATGATATTTTTGTTTAAGGTATTAAGGTATGCACATTAACACTGATAAAGACAATGTCACTGATAATTGACACTGACTCTGATAATGTCATGTCAGTTGGACATGACATTATCACTAGATACCCTAAGGGTTAGTTTCTAGCATCTAAGATTTTAAACTTCTTTCAATTTTAAATAAATATGAAGGAAAAGCTTTCATACAAATATAAACTGTCAAGGTTTGGCTTAGATTGATCAAAAAATGATACTTTAAAACTTTACCAACCTCTTTGCTTATTGCTGTAGCAAAATATGCTGTGTTAAAGGGGAAAAACCTAATTACCTAGTTCACAACAACTGGAAATATTCCCAGTAAAGCCAGAAATTTTGAGGCTTAGCAGATGTTGACTTTAATGAACATTCTGGGACTGAGTTGTTGCAAGTGTTTATATAAGTCATTCAAAAAGGAACAGGGCTGGAATTTTTGTCTGCATGGAAATCTTTTTAACATTTTTATTCAGTAAATCCCAAACTAGAAAACAAATGCCCAGAAGAAAGAGTAGTATATGTCTTGACTGACAGCACAAACCCTTTGAAAGTGCTAATGTTGATTTCCAGACAACTTTATTTCAATCTAGCTTAAGTAGATTACATTTTCAAATTTTGACTGACTTTCTTTTTGCCTCAGAAAGCATCTAAATTCACTTTCAGTTTTGTGTTATATTGTTAACCACAATTTCAATATTTTCCTAGTTTTTCCTGATGTGTATTTTACAAGAGTGTCGTCTCTCACTGCACAAAGAACATGAATTTAAGAATGGTGCAATGGTCAAACTTCTGTTACCTATGATGAGAAATTTTTCAACATGGACATTTCACGTAATTTTCTGTTTCCAGATATGTTTTACACTTCTCTACTTGCTGATGGGATGGAATGGAATAAACAAACAAAACCAACAAGCTACTCAAATTCTTTGGATCAGACAATGACTAATTAGGTGTTAGTGTCCATGAAGTGTGTCAAACCAAACAAGGGACGACCGGAGCCTGTTTGCCACACTCTTAAACCTACTTATGAAACATATAACTAGTCATCTTGATAATGGAAAAATAAACAACAAACAACTCAAAAAAGTTGGGGTGTGCAGATTTTGTTCAACTGAAAGTGCTTGGGCAGCTCACAAAGAAAACATGGCTGATCCTGCAAACTCCCTCATCCACATGATATTCAAAGTCAAGAAAATTATCCAACTGACCGCAATAGGGTTTTGAGATAAAGAATGAGATCCTTAAAACTGTACATGTACTCAAAAAAAAAAAAAAAGGAAAATGCTGTACTCACTTTGAGAATCAAGACTTCATCTGACATAAGATAATAAGGTGTGCAATATCCCATAGGCCATCTTCAAGAACTGAATACTTAATTCTCCTTTATTGGCTTCCATTGTGAGTTATAAGATATTTCCTCCAGTATGTGGTTGTGGAACTAGCAACATCTAACATGTCCGAAATAGATGTTATCTACACACGCTTTTATGCAGAATAAAAACTCCTCTTTAGACTGTTTTATTTCAAAGCAAGCACTTTCTGAGTTGTCCTCTTAGCAAAAACTAGTGCCACAATGCAGTTAATTGCTATTTACAGGCATTACTATATCAACAACCTAGTTGGTTTCAATTAATATGAAATAGAATTCAACTTTCCTTCCACCCAATGTCCTAAAAAAATTGAATATAAACTTAATTTAACAGCACTCTGCCAATATTTAATAATTTCATTAACTGGACTACCTAACACTCTTTCGTTACACAACATACTAAATTATATAAACATAATTTTTGGCATATGTGTATTTTAATTCAAAACCAGAGCTGGACAGCACAATGCAACAATTGGCAAATCACAGTCTTATCTTGGCTTTTGTAGTAATAGCGTCCAAACAAAAGTAGACATTTACTGGCAACAGCAAACAGCAGAACTCACGTCTTTTTCTTTTCAAAATTCACAGTATCATGTTGGCATTTGTTATACATTTCTAAGCACATTTTGACAGCTAAAAATGTCCCACATCATACCTCACCATAATGGCTGTTTTACATTATATTTTTGTATCTAATCCACTTAGAAAAATGATGATCCAATTATTTTTGGTACAAAAGAATTCCTTAGAAATTCTGGTAATTAAATCTAGCAACCTGGAGAATTCCTTGAGTGTTCTAGGATTTTTTTTTTTTGTGATCTCATATAGGCAAATTCAAGACAGCTCCTATGTAAGCAGTGTCCAAGTTGCTTCAAGCGTACGAGCCATATCAAACAGATTTAAAAGATTATTGTGCTGCTGCTCTGAAGAAGCAGGAATGAGGTGAGACAGAAGTGAATTGCCACACTTTGAGCTCACTGGCTGACCTTCCAACCCTTCCTCAACTTGTTCCTGCACACTCCAAAGCATAAAATTGCCTCCTCTCTCTTCAAAAACAGTAAAGAAAATGGTGCTGGAATGTAAGAAAACATTATGCCAAGAGATAAAGGGAAGCAGCTACTTGCCCTTTCGTTTCTTTGTTTTGCATAGGAGATAACTGATTTAACTGGAGTTTGGTCTGAAATAATCTTAAATGAGACATGATTGTCCTAAGGACTGCATTTGTTTGAAAACCTTATGCCTTCTCGTTTTTAACCTAAGACCTACATGGATTCCACTAAAAAGAGAGGAATGATTTATCAGGATGTTTGCACTGCACTCTTGACAACACTTCTGTTTAAACAGCTTTAGTATTTTCCCCAAAAACTTAGCATTCAGCTCAACAGAGAAAAAATTCTTAAACTTGAAAAATATGCCTACAGAACCTCAAAAGTTCTTGACAAGTACAATATATGCAGGTGTTCTACCAAATTTACTACAAGGTTTTATTTAAAAAAAGAAAGATTAAGTACTTTAAAATAAAAATGAAGGATTGGAAAAGGACTGTTTGGCTGTTAAGTGTTGGTAGGACAGGTAGGAATCTTTTTGCTTATATATATGAAAGAAATATCACACAGAGGCTATGCAGCTGACTTACAAATTTATTTCTATGCATAAATGGGTCATGCAAGATGTACAAGCATGTATGAAAACTTCGAAATGCAAGTGCAGGGGCTGGGCAAGTGCAGCACTCTTGCTTTGCTAATGATAGCTTCACCCAGATTGTTTATGTAGTGTGCTGAGAGTGTCAACTGATGTGGAGAGTACTGGAAACTTTCAGGCGTAATTAACCTCTGCAGCCTCTTAATGTAGTTTCACCTATAATCCACGCGTCCATATCAGAGAAGAGCAAAGAGTTTGTTAAGGCCCAATTGAAACATTTCACAGAGAAGTGACTGATTAAAGCCAGACATACAGACAGCGAAAGAAAAGCAAAACAGGAAAAAAAGAAAAGTAAAAAAAAAAAAGAGGGAAAAAAAAAAAGAAAGTAAAAAAAAGAAAGTCACGTCGTGCCCATTATCTCCATATATCAGCTGCAACAGTCCACACTTCTTCTGTGACATCCTGATGCATCAGGGGAGGACTAAGAATAGCTTTGGCTGATATATCCATCTTAGAATGACAGGAACAGGTGAAATTATACCCAAAGGCTTCAGGAAATACAGCTTTTTGTCACAATATGGAAAAAATTACAATTGTCAAGGTTTTCTTCTGTCCCTTCATCAACACAGAAGCAAGAGACCTGTATTATGGCATATGCAAACACACAACCCCACAAAGCACACTTTCATAAATACTAATCTGTTTTTACCATAAAAAATATACAAATTCATGAAAATTTATCATGGTTGCTCAGCTTGCACTATATCCAGAAAAAAGTAGTCTTGCTTGTCCTGAAAAAATGTCAGGGAAAGCAATGCTATGGCTTGGGGAGGAGACAACAAGCATATTTCCTAATGTTTATACTGAATCCATTCACTTAGCTGGAGGAATGAAGTAAAGGTGGAGCTCTGCCTGCTCCCTTCCACATGTGGGACAGAGAAGGAATGACCCATGGGGAGGTTTCTGCAAGAAAATCAGCAGTTCTGTGTGCAGTGTTAAGCCATAATGGGTATGTGCTGCAATTCTCTAGTATTTCTAATTCAACAGGCCCCAGTGACAGAAGCTACCAAGCTGGAAATGTCTCCTACTTCAGCCATAGAGGCATCAGTGCCTTGAGCCACAAGTATTGACTTAGACATTTCATAAACTGTGAAACTTCTTGCCTGGACCAAGAACTTGGACACAGGCCTGTGCAAAACACAACATAGTCATTCTCTGCCTTTAGCATCATGTCAGCAAAGAGCCTGATTATTTTGGCAAAGAATACTACAACTGTTTTCTGAGCATTTATTTTTTTCTTCAATTCTTTTCCTTTTTTGAATTAGTAAGCTGTACATGGAATTTTTATAACCAAACATTATTTCATTTGAAAATATCACTAAATTAATTTCATTTCCCCATAGAAGTAATGGGCTTCAAACAAATTTGCAATTCAACTTTCTGAACATTATGATAAAATCAGTTTTTTATACTTCTAAAAGAAACAGAGAAACATCTTGTCAAACTTATGATAGTGAAAAAGAAAATTAAATTGGACAGTTTTCATGACATATTTCTAACTAATTCCCAGAAAATGTCATCCTTCATCTAAGCAGACATTACTTTGTACTTTGATTTTGTAAGAAAATCTTTCTCAATATTTCTTATTCACTCTATTTGGAAAAAGCTTTGGCATTTCAACATATTTAAGAAAGTAGAGAAACTAAGTTTTTTTGGTGAAACGCCCATTAACTAACATTATCCTTTCAAATTTCATGTGGCTTTACATGCAGATCAATGAGATTTACATTTCTGACATTACACAATCAATATCTTAAATTCACTTTTGTCTATATCACTCATTTGTCTGCATCACTGCATTCCAACCATCCCACTTGACAGGGTACTTCAACCTTTTCAACACTTTGCACTGTCAAATACACTGAGAACCAGGCCTAGGCCACACTTTGTTAACTAATGGGAGAGAAAGCAGCCATTGCCAAGTGCCAGAAATTAGGTCTGTTTCAAGGCTCACTAGCTTTGGTAACCTGGGCATTCTTCTTTTAGGTCTTGGACATGGTGCACAGATCTAGTTTAAGGCCAGGCACCTAGAAGCAGTTCTTGAAAGTCAGGAAATGAAAGCATTACCTCACAAGAAAAGAACATGTCCAAACAGATCCAAGCAGATCACTAAGAAATACTTCAAATTAAACTGCCCCCCAGAAAAGGTATTAAACATAGGACTGGAAAACAAGAAATCTATGTTTTTAGGGTGTGATATAGTAATTAAAATCCCCAACAAGACACATAGCTCATTATCCTGTGTGAATGTCGCTACCTTGCTTTGCATTCAGAGCTAATGGAAGATCAAAGAATAACAGAATGTTCTGAGCTGGAAGGGACCCACAGGGATCATCAAGTCTAACTGTTAAGTGAATGACCCATACAGGGATTGAACTCATAATATAATGTTATTAGCACCATGCCCTGACCCACAGAGTTAATCTCAGGGGCAAGACAGTGGGCTGTGTTTTAACACAGTGTTCTCTGCTTATCAATGAACTTAGCACATCAAATTTAGCAGAAGAAAAGAAAAAGGGGAGAATACAACTGCCTCCTACATGTGCATTGTGTAGTAAACTGTACAAAACAAAATTTTTGGGTCAGTTAAGGATACTACTTGGCTGAAATAGCTTAAAGAGCAGCTCTGGTTATCATGATATCATAGAATCATTAGGATTGGGAAAGATCTCCCAGGTCATTGAGTCCAGCATTTGACTGAACACCTTGTCAACTAAACTGTAGCACCAAGTGCTATGTCCAATCCTTTCTTGAACGCTTCTAGGAATGGTGAATCCACCTCCTCCTTGGGCAGCCCATTTCAATGTTTAACTGAAATTTCAGAGAAGAAATTCCTCCTGATATCCTACCTGAACTCCCCCCAGTGTAGGTTGAGGCCATTTCCTCTTGTCCTGTTGACAGTATTTTGGTTGAAAGTCAGAACTATTTGTAGCCCCTCTGCTGTGGAACAGCCAAAAAATATGGTGAGCAAACCTATTTGGAGTTGACTGAACTTGTTCAAGTTCTGAACAGACTTATATAATGAACACTGATGATAACAGGAGCTGTTGTTAAGATTCCCAGGAGGTTTTCTTTGGTCCTCCTTTTCTGTAATTTGACAGATTTTTAGTTAACAGACACACACTTATACATAAGTATAACAAATGCCTGTGCCAAGGCTGTTCCTGGAACAGAGCTCCCCAATCATCATAAATCACAGAGCAATGCTGTTTCCTTCCTGATCCTGGGGCACAAGGCCTGCCTGGCTACTTTGGAATGATCCACCAAAGGCTGATGTTACAAGAAGTCAGGGAAAGATAAGTAAACACTGGTTTTTCATATGGTAAGTTCACTGGCTACCTATTACACGGCTTTACAGAACTTCCCTATTCCAGACCAAGAGCCACAAACCACTTCCCACATACTCACAGCTCCCAAGCTGCCACAGACACGTTTGTCAGTGGGAGAGGCCATTTTGTGAATGACACGTTTTGGAAATATGGTAAAGTCATCATTGCTGCCAGGCATAGGCTACTGTTCCACAGAAACTGCCTGCTGGAATTATCCTGTAAGAATGGTTCCAATATGGTTTTGCCTTTGAAATTTATGGAGATAATGAGAAGACAGAGTTTCTACAGTAGTTGGAAGGAATAAAAAAATGAGGAGTTTTTTGTAGGAATTCAGAGAGCTCCTACCTCCTCCTCATTGCATCTTGCAGCACAATAAATTATTTTTTAATTTCCTTTTCCTCTTTATCCCACAACTGACCTTTTCCTTTGGCTATTTCAGCCTTCTGCAAAGCTGACATCTACAACCTCTTCCAGGACTGGCACAGCTCATGAAATCAACTAGTATTTACTCCTGGACTAGATTTTAAGGTGTTGAAAGGGTACTCTTGATAGAAATTGAAATCACAGTGGGAATAAATTGACTACTTTACATTGCCAATTTCAGAGATATACTAGAAAACATAACTGAAATCCTGAGACTCTGGACTGGTTCAAAACACCATCCTCTCTCTCCAGAGAGTAAATGATTTTGGTAATTTTATTTCAAATATCACTCAATTTTTAATACTCTCTTTACTTTTTTTCCCCCCTTTTTAAAACATCTCTTAAACCCTTTTGAATCATGCCTAAAGGAAAAAAACTATACCAGCCACTCTTATGCTATTTCCCCAGATGGAGCTTAGCTGCTCTCCAAACACTCCAATATATTCTTGCTTTATGGAAGAAAATTCAGAATGGCTGAAATCTTTTATTTATGCCAGTAAAGCTAAGATGTGTGATTTTGCTTGGGGGAAAATTTGAAATGCTAACATGAGCTGGGGAGATTTAGTAACCTCCAGTTGAGGAGTCAGAACAAGTTGCTAGAGGGCTTCTCCTCTACTCACTTCTGGTAAGGATTCCCTGATTGCAATAGTTTCTTTTCAGACTTGCTTCTCCTGCCCTTCAGTTATCACTTCTCCTTGATTCCTGGGTGAATATCTTTTCTTCTATGAAATCTCTCCTAAACATTAGCTTGTTCATACAAGCTTAACAGTATGAAAATGAGGCAAATAAAACTATGAATTTAGACTCTGTATGCAAAATCTTCTGGTTTTCAGACTGTGTAATTTAAAAAAGACAGACTCTCTCAGATGGTATCTGTAGTGAATACATTAACAGCACTTTAAACATTTATCTTTCCTGATAAAACAAACTCAGCTCCCAAACTCTTCCAAGGGATACCTTATGGGTTACACACAGCTCCTAAATTTGCTCATTAAAAACACCCCATTATCAAACATTGACAACTTTCTTTACTCCACTGAGGGACACTTTTACCAAGAGACAGCACTTTCCAAAACCACCATATTTCAATAGAATTGTCTATTATCTCTAATTAATCACTTTTGTAGACTTTTCCTCTGTTTTCTATATCCTAAATAAGATAAATTATCTTTAAATTTGTCATCTAGTCTGTCATACATATACATTTATGTTGGAGAAACATTCTGCTATAAAAATTGAACAGTATTACCCTTTATCCTCCTATTCCCCTATCTATTAAGAATGAGAACATCACCCTTGTATTGTGAACACAAAATAATGAAGAGAGTAGAATCATCAGTCTATGGTTTTACAGTGGAATAAGCTTGAGTAAAGACAAAAGAGTGAAAATCCTGATCTTTAAACTCTCTACCTCAGTCCTTGTCTCCAAAGAAGAGGAAAATATCACAGCCATGTTTCAAGTTTGGATTAAGGAACGACTATATAGATGAAAAATTCTAACATTGGATAGAGGATCTAGAACATATTACTAGATTTTCTGTAACGTATGAGAATTTAACTACTTGTTACAATCGGTTTTGCTGCAACTCAACAAACTTTCAGCTACTACTTATCGAAAGTAACCATGGAATTATTGTTCTGAACATCACTTCAGTAAAACAGTCTGTAAGCCCAACATAGGACTCTGTAATACTGTCTCTTGCTAAAGAACTCTTACCCAGTTGAAAAGTTCACCTTACCATATCAGTTATTTTTGTTTAGAATATATTAACTTTTTGTTCCTAATGGAAGCCAGTTAGAAAAATGAGGGTGAGAGGTTAAACATACATCTGGTCCCCCTATTTAACATAGAAGTTTATCTTTTGCATGTTGCTGATGATAATTTAGAAGGGAGGGGGGCACAAAGGAAAAGCACATTTGTATATTTTTCTGTTATGAAAACGGCAGCTTCCATTTTTCATTTGACATATGAAATAGCTCTGCCATAAAAGCTTGTGCTTTTCAGCTTTGTGTTTAATTGTTGGAGCCAAGAAAAGGAGGTGAAGAAATAAGACAGATTTTACTTTTGCTAGTAGGACATAGTCGGCTATAGCAAGCATGGCTCTCATTATGCTTAAGTGAATTAGTCTGTTTCCTTTAAAAAAAAGGAGGGGGGTAAAAAAGGAGAGATTAACAAGCCACCAAGGACCTGCTGTAAGACTTTGACACTTTTAGTGGTTTGTGACAAATGACTTGTGAGTATTAGCTCTCCTTCAGAATCAGAAAACAAATCTACCATTTGGATAAGGAATGCAAAAAAAAAAAAAAAAAAAGGCAAAAAGGCAACAGCAACAAACTCTGCTACAAGGTCATGCTGACTAGGACTCATTACCAGTGGAAAAAGAGAGCTGAAGAAATGGTAAGTTCTTTAACTGACTAAACTCTGAAATTACTTTTGGATGCCTAGAAATCTCTAATATTTGTCATCCTTTTCTAGGTAAAAAATATGTTACAGTCCTTCAGAAGTTATTAATATCTTCATATATTGCAACAATGGCATGTATTTCTACTTATTCTCAAGAGGTGTTTTGGGCCTGGGATCAGCTTAGAGGCTCTTCTCTGGACTCATTCCAAGAGCTAAATATTTTTCTCAAGCTGGGACAAAATATAAGTGTGCTCTTCAGTTAGGCCTCTACAGATTCCTTGGAAGCATTATCTTATGTGCTACATTATCTGCACTGTCCTGCAATCTACCCTTGCATTATCAGTATATCTGAAAAGGGAATTTTGCATCCAGAACTTCTGTAGTTCAGCACACAAAACACATCTATAAATGAAGAGCTTATATATACATACTGACTCTTTGGAAAGCAGAAACATTCTGAAACCTTCATGAAAAAATATTTAGTTGAAAACCCAACACTGAGAGTACTAGCAAATGCCTGACTGAATTGATTCAAACACCAAAATTACATTCCCTTCCCCATTATGGGTTTAATGAAGTCTCATTTATAACTTCTAGTATAAAGTACAAGGTAATAGAAAGAATCCATATTTTTCTCTACTGGTGTTTTGTCTTATCATTAGATACTTTTTGAATATGCATTGCTGTGTGAGCACATGTACGTATACCTCACATATGTTACTCCTGTTTAAAAAATTCTGAACTGTGATTAAGGTTTGGAGGTCCCTGGATAAGAGACCTGACTCCATTTCCCCCAGTGGCAACTTTTTATAGCATTATTGAACTTAATAGTTCAGACAGCACTAAAGTTCTTAATGAATATAAGCATTGAGTTTTTCTTTTTTTAAAAAAATTCATTTTGGGTGAAAGAGTTACTGTAATTCAGTTGGTATTGAAAAGCTCTATCAGTCTTTATTATGTCCCTAGTATAGTTGCAAACAAAAAGCTTTTGTATTGCTGATCTTAATGGTCTACTGTGTACATGTATAAAATTAACAAAACCAGAAAGAGTTCTACAGAAAAATTAATATAGATATTTTACAAGAATGTTTGTCTCTAAATATTCATCTTTGCAAAATGTTTCCTGTTTCATAAGGAGAATCAGCTGGAAGCAGAGTCCACAAATGCATGTGTGGCAGAACTAAAGGAATAAAGCAAGCATGGTGAATTTTGAGCAAATCTGGATAATGCTTTGAGGAATTATTTGGTGTGTGGTCTGAGGCAAGAAGCCACAGAGAGGCGGAAGTTAATCTTATGTACTCCCCAGCTGCAGATATGTCTTTTTGAGAGCTGACTGCAGCAGGAGAAACTGAAGAAATGACCAAGAGACCAGATTAATTCCACATGAGCCAAGTGTCAGCCTCATTATAAGTGTTTTCACTAAAGTTGAAAAGGCTTTAACTTGGATGTCTGTCATTTCAAAGCAAAGTTGTGACATGTAGAAGTAATTGTAATAAATTAAACTGAAAGAATAATGTCTGTGACACTAAAGGGGAAGTATCAATAATTTAAAAAATGGTATAAAATAAATAAAACCCAAACAAATAATTCCAGTAGCTTAACTCCAATAGATTGACAGCATTTCAGGAAAATTAAGGCACTTCCAAAAGTACATAATACATTAATAGAATAAATATTAGGAGGATGTCATGCTCTAATTTCATTTGCTGATAGGCCTGACAGTAAAGAGAGTCAAATAACAATTATATTTTAACATGGAAATGATACAGATCCTTGAGATGAAACACCATAAGGTTCATATCTTCAAAGCAAAAGAAATTTTAACATTGCTTGTGATCACAACGCTCATACCAGATCCATAACCAGCATAACCAGATCCGGTTTTATAGGACAGATCCAATGTCTGCCTCCACTCATGCTATTTGGTTAGGGGATCTTTCTGACATTGATTTTTGTTTTGTGCTGTGCAAGAAATCTGTGGGTAATCTTGACATAACGCTTGCAAGAGGGGTAATATCGTAATTTTTTTTTTTAACTTGAGAGTTTTTTTCTGTTGAAAGACAAAAATACATTAATTAAGGTACACAGACAGTTAACAGATTTAACAGACAATTCTGTTAATTCTTAACAGAATTAAGAAGTAGCCTATTCTTCCCTGCTCTATCAGATGACATTACCCTCTGGTAATCGTCCTCAGTTTTTGTTTTTTTTTTCCTGGCACTTGTCATGGTGTTATTGGTATATTTCACAGATAATTGCCTTTCATAACACCCTTGCTTGTGTAGGAAGTATTGCTAACTTCATTTTATAAGTAGCAAAGAGCCAAGGAGAAATAAGACTCAAATATTCTCAGAAATTTTGAGGTACAATGGATAACCAGCATATAAGACCTAATATTCCCCAATACTTTATGCAATTCCTTATACTCAAATCTTAATTCCTGCAGACTATCCTCATGCCAGATTTTCCAGTCTTCTACCCTCTCTCTTTAAGCAGATTCCTACTCTGTGCTACTTGACAATCCCCATGAGGAGGACCATTAGGATTCCCTCATCTTCCTTTATCCCCTCAGAATTTCCACAGCACATGGTGAAGGACAATCATTCCCATAATCCTACATCATTACTCCAGTCTGTACCTTCTTCAGTCTTGTATTGAGACAAAAATCCACCGTAGTCATTAAGAATCTTTCTAAAGTTCAAATAACCTGCAAGCTCTTCTATAAAGAAAGTTGGTATTGGACCATTTCCTTCCTTTCAGACAACTGAACAGCTGCTCTGTGAGGTATTTCATTCAGATGAAAAGCATTTTCTCATCCACTGCCCTATAGCAAGGTATTTTATACCCTGCATTTACTGACAGTAATCTTTCTGTCCATAGAGTGTTCTTAAAATGTTTTTAGTATGCCAGTGCATTCAGTCTTGTAGTTTCTTAATATACAATAATCACCAGATTTTAAACAATCAGCAGCCGCTGATCTTGACTGGTTTATGTCACATGAGAAAAGGAAGTACCAAGAAAAAACTAATATAGAATTGCTACATAGTTTAAATGCCACGGCAGGTACAGGCTGGGTTCCTCTTGCCACTCCTCAGGTTATTCAGACACAGAAAGCTGTGAATGAAATGGTCTGTTCATAGCACCTTGAGCACTATTTTCTTTTTAGCCTTGTCCCCCTTTCCCTGTCCAGCAGTATCTCCCACAGTATGTCATCAATAGGAAACATCATTATTCCGAGGGTAGATGGAATTACCAGTCTGCATGATCTCAGCATCTTCTCCCATCATTCTTTCCCCAGGAGCAGGGTTCCTGACAAACCAAAATCCAAGAAAAAAAGCAAAACTTCTTATATTGAATCTACCTTTAAGCCTCAGAAAGGGCAGAACCTGTACCTCCCAGTGCTTGCCCTACTGAATTTTCTATTAGCTGCTTAAGTGGTAGAAACAACTCATTGGACTAGGAAGTGAGTCTTGCTTATGTGTGCTCAGGGCTGTTTGGAAGCAAAGGTAATACTGCTTTATGAATAAAAGCTATCATACATGACTTTAAATGTCACTGTTCATAATAACTGGACTTGCACATGTGACTTCATCAGCATCTTCACTTCTAGGAAGCTGAAACAATCATAATTTCCTTCCACATCTTACATTCTACTCACTTTCTAAGCTATTTGTGTCAGAACCACATGAAGTGAAAATTTAAAGAGCTTGCAATGGTTTGTAGGTCAGAATGCCCAGTGAAACTAGGTTTGTCATAATTTTCTGCTCCAGTTTACGTATGGTGGTGCCTTAACTCAGCTCTTCAGCCAAAGTATGAACTGCTGACCCAGCTACTAAAACAGTAGCACCAAAACTACACATGAATCTTAAACGGGAGGTTATATTTTCAGCATCTGAAGAGGCAGAGCAACCAGGCCTAGACAGAGAAGCAGACAAACAGAAAGCAACCCCACCTTGGCTGATGAGGTTAGCTCTAGATTCTTCTTCTGTGTCTTTTCATGTTGCCATTAGTTTTGCAGTTACAGATCCTCAGTGAGCACAGAATTTCTGTGTTGCAGTTATTACCACTAGTGTTTTGACAAGGGAAAGGTGTCCTGTCATCAGAATGTGAACCACATGCACCACTCTGCTTCCTCTGAGACAGGGCAGAGGGGCAGAGTCATGAGCCCAGGTTACAGTTCAGGGGAAGGTTTTCATTAGCTTGTCTCCAAGGGAAATGTGCCACAGGTACTAAGATAATTCATGAGGATAAGAGAGGTACTTCCAGATCAACTTCCAGATTGCCCTGTGAAGGATCAGAAGTTGGACACAACAGTCATTGTGGGACCCTTCTGACTTGGGATATTATACAGCTCTACAGATTTATGACAGGGTTTATATTTTTGTTGTTTACATTCAGGAAAAAACAGAGAAAAAAGAAGTATCTGGGAAATAAATGAGAAAAAAATTTGTTGTGTTGAAATTAAAAGACCGCCTCAGAGAACATTGGAAGCTTTAGCATCTCCTAAAATGTCATAATAAAATTGTGAGAAGAAGACACTAAACAGCAGTCTTATAAAATATTAATTGTGTTAAATGCAGTCATCTCCTATTCCATTCCAGAGCACACATTTTCCCTTGCTCACTGCAGCAACAAACTTGTAACTATGTATCTGCTTCAAATCCTAATGATAAGCTTGCAAAATATGACATATTTGATAACACACCACCAACCAAAACACTGTACTCCACTCTATTCCTTGCTCCAAAAGTCAAACCACTTGGCATTCTAGGGTAACTTGATGTCCTTCAGGTATATGTTTCTCTTAACAAATATAGCTTGTAGTATTAGCATACTGAAAAAATTAAGAAAAACCAACCAACTAAAATCCCACTTTTTTTTTTTCTTTAATGCATAGCGTGTAGCTCTTTCAAATGGTTTATTACTTTCAAGGGGCAATTCACTACCCTTCTTCTTGCAAGTAGTTGATACTGAATTTGATATTAGGAATAAAGTAGGTTATTAATCTTCTCAAAGAGGATAAAATGAAGAAGAAAACCCTAGAACAGCTGCCAAATAGTATCTAATATTTACAGAACAGGGTCAGAGAAGACACAATTAAATTGGGAGTGGAACGTTCATATCCTAACACCAAGCGCACACTTTTATAGAAATTCAAAAGGCACCTTAATGTCTTCATAGTTTCAGTCTGTGACAAACAGATGTTACAGTGAGATCAGACAGAATAACACAACATCACTGGCAGTTCACAGCTGCCAAAAGGGGTAAGCCATGCTCCCCCTCTCCCCACTTCTCTCCCACTCATGACACATGCTGCCCCCATTTCTTTCTTGTCATCCTTTCTAGTACTGATCTGGTACTTGTCACACATCCCACCCACTTCCTCTAATGCGGGCACAATATCATTGATTTATACCCAGTCTCCACTTAGCACTGTGCCTTAATTCCAATTAAATAACATCCTGAATGATTCCAAAATGCTTCAGCATTCCCTCCCCAACTCCCACACATACTGACTACAGCTGCACAGCTGTGTGTCAGGAACCTAAAAGAAAACTTACATTTCATTTATTTATATGAAATGTTTGAACCTCTAATATCAGTGGCAGAATAAAGAAGAGCAAAGAGACTCCTCACAAGTCCCCCACCCCCCTCAACCCCCTCATTTTCACTTCTGCTCCCCACATAGGAAGACGAGTCAGGAATGGCAAAAAACAACTATGTCCTTCACATATGTTTTCCACCATGAAAGGAGCAGGCATCATATTTCTTTCCTAAATCAAGGTTTATGAAAGATCTGATCTTCTTCTTTATTTTTATATAACATTCATGATCATTCATATTCCTACTATCCATAACCTTTTCCTCTCTTTGACAATACCAAAAATTATGGAAGAGGGAAAAAGAAAAGGAATAAAACTGTTTGGTGTAGTTTCAACATTTCCTTTTTTCTTGAAAGTCAGCTTCGATGTGCGTGAAAATTCCTCTTTAACTGTAGAAGATATACACTCTGACAGATTATTTAGAGGTAAATGTGAAAGGGGACAGGCTAATAATTCTTTAGGCTAACTATAAAATAGGGGAATGCTTTACAGCTGACATTGTGAGTATATCAACCCAGTAATTGGATGCACGTGTTAGTAGCAGTAAAGAGGCACTGTCCAGTTGTCCACCTTACATGGGAATCTACTTTGAGCATATTCTTTGATTTACTGTTGCAATTAGAACTGAATGTTCAAAGAAAGAACACAAGTAACCTAATTTAAAAACAGTGCCTTTAAAGCCACTATTTAGTATGAGACTTGGCTTACTTGTAACCATTTCTTTCCCCTGCAACTTCTATTTGTTGCACTGTACACATGAAGCACCAAAATAAAGTTTAATAATCTGCCCAATTAATGAATTAATTTTTTAATATTCATTCAGTGATTAAAGATTTAGCCACTTCCTTCTGACTCCTACCCTTGAAGATTTTAATTCTCTTCATAAACACAGCGAGCTTTCCCAGGCTGACTTTTCAAAACTTCATGAAACACTGTTTCCTGTCTCCTTTTTACTATGTTGTAACCAACAGAGATGTTTTACAAGAAATTGGCGCAAGAACCAGAAGCAATTAGGGGAGCTAGGGAAGGATCCCTCTAGTTAACAGAACTAATGTTGGAAGCACCATTAACTACTTTTCCCTGTTAAAGTATCTGTGCAATGAAAGGATGTAAGATAGCAAAATATCACATAAAAATAAACTGTCAAAGAAGGAGAACTCGTTTGACAGTACACACAGTTAGACTAGTGGCACTAATACACCTACCAACTGAGAAACAAACATGTGCTAAGACTAACTAAACTGGTCCTCCATTTCTTATCTGGTAGTTCGGTATACATAGCCCAAAATGAGCAAGGGTTACTTTTTCATGCAGCCTCATCATGCTGACATTGGTTGGCAATGCTGATAAACAAAATATTTGTGATGTTCCAAGTGACAAAGAGGTCATTAGATGATATACCCCAGAATATTAGGATAAAGTAGTTCAGTGATATATACCACTGCAAACTGTAGTAGCAAGCATTTAAATGAGGAAGCTGAAATTTCAACCTGGTACTAGCTTGAGGAAAAAGAGACTGTAAGAGCTTGATTCAAAAAGCTCTCCATCGAATAGAAAACAATGTTTTGTCAAGGTATATCAATGTCAAGAAGGGAGTATATAAGAAATCCCAAACCGACCAAGTCATTTCTCTGCTTTGTTGACACTATCATCCCAAATACTAAGCCTAGAAATAGAAGCACAACATTATTTACATATACTTTTTTTTTCCCTATGTAGAATCTTTCTTGTGGAATTAGATTACTTTCTCATAGGAAAAATCCGCAGTCCACCTCACATGAGTTGTTGCTCTATGTTCATACAGGTACCTGCGATTTTTAACTTAAGACACAGTTTAACAAGATACGCGCATAGAAAAGTTTTCTTTTTTTTTACATGAAAGGCTCTGCAATAAATGAAAACTCCCCTATTACAGGATCTGATCTGACTCTCATTTGAAGTGAAAAGGCCCCTATTCACACACACAGTTCAAAGACATCTGAAAGTCATCTTAAAATGCCTTATTTCAAAACAGAGGATCTTATCCTATGAGTGAATGCATCCAAGATGTTTCAGAAGTGTAAGCACATTCTATACTGCTCACTCAGCTAATGCCATCTTCAAGGGAAGTTTTGACTGAGCCACTATCTGTGAACCCTCCCATTAAAACAGAAACATGGCATCTATAAACCTGTACATCCATGTCCCTTATTTTCCTTCTTCTGGGGTTTGGGAACAAACTTCCAGTTGCTCCTAACTCTTGGGATTTTTCCCAAGTGGCTATAAGTTAGATTTATGGAGACAAAAAGACTTCTTACAACTGTGTGTTTTGAAAAGATTTATGACAGGGCTACAGTATCAGCATGGAGGGTCCACAAGGCAGGAATGAGGTAAGGGTAACAGAAGAGTGTCATGTAGACATTAAATAGTACAATTCTTTCCACATTCATAAATTCTAAGTGCCTACGGTATTATACTGCTGGTTATAAATTATATAACTGAGTTCTACAGACTAAAAGCAAAAACCAAACAAAAAAAAAACCAAAAAAACCAAAAAAAACCCAAAAACCAAACCCAAAAACAACAACAACAACAACAACAAACCTACCTGAAAATGAGACATCATGTCCTTAAGAACATATACATTTCACAGTAAGGAACCAAGTTTTCAAATTACTTCACTCATTATTATTTTCTATTTTAAGTATTTTGATTAGTAAAGCCATAAAACAGAACTCTTTGGACAGTAAACGAGCAAAACACTAGTCAGTCTTTAGAAAAACAGTGAAAAATTCTCACATTAATTTACAAACACGTATGATAAGGAGTCAATAACCCCAAACAGTTAGTTTACAAAATGTTTGGTAAGAAAAGAGTCTATTTTATCAATTATTCTAATCTGCTTGGAGCTTCATAACTGATGTTAAGGTACCTATGGCACTTTATTGTCTTTCCTGCACCAGAGGTATGGTGAAAAAAAATGAGTATCAAATGAAGTATACCTAATGAAAACACACTTAATGCTATTTTTTGGCATATAAACCAATCTAGAATACAAATACCTATTTATATGTCACGTATATATGAACACAATTAAAATCCTCATTAGTAATGTTCAGCACTTCTAGTAGTTAAGTGGTTGTTTACAATCTTTTGGGCTAAAGAATGAGGGTCAAAACTTTCTTCTTTCACTCACTATGTGGTTAAGCTTATCCCACGCTAACCAAAGCAAAAGCAAGGACTATCAGGGAATTCAAGAGTTCCTAAAGCTTAGTATAAAAGATAATTGAATACTCAGAAGAAAAGCCCGGAATATGTTAGCCTGTGGGAAGTAGCTAATTATTTCTTGCTAGCTTCCCTGACATACACTTTCATTCTGCAACAAAGTGCCTTTTTTTTTAAATAGACCACTTGGGTTGCCCAGAAGACAAATAAATAGACTATCTTTGCTTGGAATGGCTTTGCTTGAACTAAATTAGCTTACACAGTTGAGGATGCAGACCCTCGTGGTCCACCTCTTTGAGCAGAGGTGACACCAGGCAGTGGCTGTGCCGCCATCTACTGTAGGTTTTGCATAGCGCCGCTTGGTCCAAAGCCCGCAGGGATCCCTCCAGCAATCCTTCCCACTCCTCTCCAGGCTCAGTGACTCGGACTGCACTCCCTGAACGTGCACCTAAGTAAGAGCCTGGTCCTGCAATCTTCGCTCAGGCAGAACGCCCTCCACAGACTGCGGGTCAGCTGCTGCTAACGGAGTATTTGTTGTTGTTCTTCAACTAATAAGGTCTGTCCTGCAAATTTGAAGTTTGTGTGCCCTATAGTACTGTGAATGGTTACCTCAGAAGACAACTGAAAATTGTATAGCACTAGATATACACTCAAGTTTTCTTGAACCTGCTTATCATATATCATGTAGCTTTAATGCATGTCAACCATTAATCCCAGAGAGATTCTCTATCTTAATCAAGAGCACTGTCTCAATTTTAATATTTGTCTTAAGAATCTTTTGGTGATCCCAGAGCTCAAGGTATAGTGAAAGCTTTTGTTATTGCTCTTTGGAGGATTTTTGGATTGTTGGTCCCTCATCTAGTGTGTAAGCCTCCAGAAAACACTACAGCTCTCTTTATTTGTGCTTGTGAAGGGCTCTGTCAAGAACAGGGGCAAGGACTTCACAGCTGTGGTGCTGTAGGACAAGGTAGTAGTTGTATTTTGAGGATCAACTTCCAGATGTAAGGAAAAATAAAATAAAGTGTCCTACATCTATCTAGTGACAGACACCTCCAGCCATGCCAAGTGCTACAAGTTCTGCCAGTTTTCTGACAGAACAGTCAGGAACCACCTGGTACTCTGCAGGTAGAGAAAGGATGATGGAATAGTTCCAAGCAATCAAGTCGGAATACAGCTGCCAGAGTAAACTTTAATTTAGTGCACTCTACACAATATTTATAGAGCTAATCCATGAACGCTGTTTGAGCCATTCAAAGGCTGGAGACTAAATTCTGCTTTCTGAATGTTTATTCTGAATTTCTCCAACTGTTCTTCTTACGTGACAGTGCTTAACTGGCAGAGAGCCATGAAGGCTGTTGTCTAATTACACAACATATCACGATCTTACAGACCTACTGATAAGGCTTTACTGCAGCATAAACGAATTTTAAACATTAGCATATGAGAAAACTAGCCTCCAAATTAGAATATTTCAGTCTTGTATGTCAATAGTCACTCTTATTTGTTTAGAAAAACATGGTTTCGGAGGGAGAAACTAATTTTAGAGATTAAATAGCTTGTAATGTTAAACAGGCTACAATTTAGTGGCCTCTCTGGCTAACCCTATGCAAGGCAGAAATGTATTCACATGTAATTACTTATTTCAGACCATGTGAGAGATACCATATCTTTGCATGGAATCAGTCCAGCTGGGGATTACAGCAGTGTTATGATAGCACTGCTACACATGATGCTGTGAAAAACACAGATTTAGTGAATTCACTTGCAACATTTTGCTACACAAACAGCCTTGAATAAAGGCACAATAAATATATTTTTAAATAGTCTCAGACTATGTTTTTACAGAAAAGACAATGTCACACTCCATATTTTAATCAGTATGAATCAGCAACAAAGAACTCTGACTTCTGTCAACAGGATGGAAATAGTTTTGAGCTGAAGGATGTTCACTAGGTCTGCTGTTGTGATGAAGTACAGTGGGGAAGCTGCAAGTTTTAAGATGACGGCAGTCCTTTCTTCACTGCATGTAATCTTCAGTGATAGGATGCAATTATGTATAATAAAGGCATTATTTTGTTTTTATATGAAAAAAACCTACATTCTCCTCTCTTTCAGCAGATACTGTGCAGATGTGGCAGTAACCATGACATCACTGAGAAGGCAATTCTCTTTCTGATACACTGACTGAAAAACCAGGACACACCGTGCACACCCCTTCCCACAGTCGTAGGGGGCTGTTCTTGCACATAGCCTGAAAAGGTAGGAACTTGTATTTGTGCATTTCAGTCTATTTTACCTCTTCTTGGCAGGACTTTGCAAAAGTTCAAGCATGTGGGTAAGTTTACTCACTGAGCAATTCTGCTGGCAAAGTGGGACTGCTCAGATCTGTACCTACTTCCCTATGTAGGCTGCTGTCAGAGTGGGCACCTTACAGCCCTTTTTGGCAGCAGTGTGCTATACAGAACGGTTTGCTGTTCTCAGAGATGCATGCAAAGCTTTCAAAATCCCATTTTAGGGGCGCTGTTCTACTCCAAATCCAAAGGTAATCTAAGAAACGCAGTTCTAGGACCTCATTCCATACAAATTCATCAAAGTTAAGCCTCCCTCACAGCTCTGCTTTTTTTAAGAATTTGCCTTTCTATGTAATACAGAACGGGAGGTGGTAAGATTCAGCTGCTTTGACATCTAAAGCATTTATAAACATTAGAATGTGTGATAAAGCATGAAGTTGCAAGGTGGAGCAAGTGAAGCAGCGACACATGATACTCCAACCCTTTTCTCACTGTTTCTAAAGTTATATTATGGTGTTTACCAGAAATACAGCTGAATTAACAGTCGTGTCTGTCATATAGCAAGGCAACCTGCTGAAGAACTCTGTATTTTACACATTAGCTAGCAAGGGATCTACTTAATTCGCTTCCAGTTGTTTTAATTTAACAGCAGATTTATTCCCGGGTTTATCTGGATTTATGTAAAACAACACAAGAACCAAAATGTGGTTCTTTACCAGTTGAAGAAAGCCTTAGAGTCTCCTCGAGTTGCTTAACAGAGCTTACTTTCTCAGCATGTTCTTATAGTGGGACATAGTCAGTTAAGATTTATAAGAGAAAGCAATACATTGTGATTTAGTACGGTTCAGTTTGAGACTGCACAGGCAGGAAAACCAAGTAAAGGGTACGTTTCTAGCACTAACAGCCAAAAAATTACATTACCAGAAGCATACTATTACTAAGCATCTAATTAGTTCTAGAGAAAAGCTCGAAACTTCAGCTATGGGGACCGCCATATGACTTTGGCTCCGAAATAATTTATTAAAAAAAAAAAAAAAAAAAAAAAAGAGAGAGAGAGAGAGAAAGAAAGAAAGAAAAGGACAATGAAACGCGTGTGAGGTCTGTGGGAAGGCAGCCCCAGATGTTTACAATGGAGCGAGTAGCGGTATAGCGGCGCGGCAGCCCGGGACCGGCGGGGCGCAGCGCGGCACCGCCTCCGCCGCACGGCGGGCGGCAGCGCGGGCGCGCACGGGCTCCGGCTCCGCGGGCAGCCCCGGCGGGAGCCCGGCCCCGGGAATGAACAGCCCTGCTCCGGGAGCGGGCCGCGGGGAGCGGAGCGTGCGGGCAATCGATTAATTGTTCCAATGCAGCGCTCTCGTCAAGGCGCCCTAATGACAGGGGATAATGATTTTCAGATTCAGGAGACAATGTCCCCCACACACTCCCCGCCACTTCCTTGCAAATCTTTCTAATTTGCTCTTCTGCCTGGCGAAGAAACAAACGGTGCTCAGCGAGGCCATTTGCAAAACAAATGTAACCGGAGCGGTTCGCAGATACGGGCTGTCGGGGAGCGGCGTCCCTGAGGAGCCGAGCCGAGCCCACCCAGCCCTGCCGTGCGCCCCCTCCCCTCCGCGGCGCCACCTCTCCCTCTCCCGTCCCTTCCTTCCCTGCCCGGCCGGGGCTCGGGCGCTCGGCCCGGGGAGCAGCGGCCCCTGCCAGGCAGCGCGGCGGCAGAGCCGTACTTACTGAACGGGCAGTTCTCCTTCTTGGTGCCGCTGACCTTGCCGTTCTTCTCGATCTTGAGAAAGTACTTGTTGTAAGAATAGAGCTTCCTCTTGCGCACGTCTCCTTGGAGGTGATTGTAGCTCCGCACGTGTCTCCCCGCACTGGAAGGAGAGGAGAAGGACGAGGGGAAGGAGGAGGATGATGAAGAAGAGGAGTTGGTGGCCTCCGGGGACAGCATGTCCTGGCCGAGGTCATGGCAGGTGACAGGCACAGAAGACACCAAGAAGAGCAGCAGCAAGCAGCAACAAGGCAGGTGGGAAAAGGCTGAGGCACCATTTGTCAGTATCCATTTGCACATTGTACTGAAACTCTGCGCGTTGGAAAATGTCTTATCAAATGAAACATACTGGAAGGGTAAAACCTGGTAAAAGGCAAGTGGAGAGACGGTGGTTGCTGCTTCTGGTTAGATTCGTCTGAGCTCTGATCTGGCCTGAAGTAAGTGCACCAACATCCATAACTCAGGGGACAAATCGCCTCAGAAGTTGCTGCCTTTTAATCCTTCGAGTCCTCCCTCAGAAAAAAGAGCTGTTTGTTGTTGGTTTGGTTTTTTGGTTTTTTTTTTTTTTTTTTTTTTTGGGTGGGGGGGTTGCTGTGGTTAATCCTCTTTTCTTTTTCCCTTCCCCACCCCCCCACATGCACACATACTCCCCAACCTGGTTTGAGACTTTCCAGTAGTTATTTTGTTCTCTTCCTCACTCCTTTCTTCACCATCTTAGATGCAGAAAGGTCTGAAAAATAGATGACAGCAAAGTCAATGACAACAACAAAAACAACGACTAAGAAAATAATAGCCAGCGGAAAGGGGTGCCGGAATGGATTTTTCATACATACACCTTTACACACACGCGCACTCACACTTTGTGGCTTTGCACCTTCTTCTGATCCCCACCCTTTTGCCTTTTTGCAAATCCCAAACCAGTTGCACAACGCGTCCTTCTCTCACTGACAACCCCAGAGGAGGAAGTTTCTTTGTTTTGCTTTGAATTCTCCAGAACAGTATTAAAAAAAAAAAACCGAGAGAAAGAGAGAAGGAGAAATCCCAACTTGTCCCCCGCCCTTCCTTTCCTTTCCCTCCCCCTGTGGTTGTAAACAGGTTGGAAGCTGTAGCCTAAATGTCAGCGATTACAAGTCAGAGGTGGGATGTGCCTCTGGTGGTCAGCCCTTATTTGCAGGGGGTCAGGCAGTGGTGGGACATCTGAAACCTTTTTGCAGCTGGAGCGAGCGGTGCCTGCTGCGGAGGCAGCCCCGGGAGCTGCCCTCGCTTCCTCCCGGGCTGCGGCAGCCGCCGCCTTCGGCTCGCTGCTAATTGCTCCTAAAGCGTCCTTCTCCTCGGAGCGCCGGCCACCAGCATGGCTTAGAGACTCATGCTTTACTAATTTCCCTGTCTTCCAAGTTGAACCAATCCCCTCCAGGGAGGCTTCCCTCCCCCTCACTCTCCCCCCACACTCTCTCTCTCTCTCCCCCCCCCCCCCCAAAATAGAAAAAATCTCAACCAATCAACCTCCTCCCCTAAAAAGCCTCCCCAAACTAACAAAAACCAACCCCCAAAACCCCAACTTGTTTTCTACTGGAGGGTTTTATTTTATTTTTTTTGGCAGTGAAGTGATTGAGAAAGCCACCTGGAGCTTGTTGCCTGCTAGACCTCCCCCTCCCCCCCGCTGGAGGAGGGGTTGGGTGGAGAGGTTGGAAAGGAGTATATACTACAGGCAGACCCTGGAAAAGCAGATTATATACTGGTCAGAGAGAGTAAAAAGGGAAGAGACATAATTAGCTCCTTTTCCTTCTTCTCTGCCAGCTTGCATGGAGGTCTTTCTCCCTCCTTCAATGAATCACTGATTTCTCGCTTCCGTTGCTGAAATAAAAAGTTCACACTTTAGCCTGCTCTTCCTTTTAAGCCTCTCAAGATTTATTGTGTCTCTTTCCCCACCCTCACTCTCCTTGTCTCAAAAGAAATCAGGGCCCTAAATGACCATTTTCTAATTGCTAACATGAGTCGTTTACTGAATCACGCATCTGACTTCAAAGCAAAAGGGATTTTATTGGCATTGCAAAGGTTTCCCCGTAAAATCTGTCTGAATACTTTGCTGTCTTTTTAATTTTTTTTAAAAAACTAATGCAGATTCCCTTGCCAGAAAGAAACAATTTTTCCATTTTCGAGGCTATTTTAAGCGATTTTTCAAGCTATTATTTTCCTGGAGGGGCATATGTTGTTGGTTTTTCCTATGATTCCATCTCTTCTAGTAGATTTATCATTTCACATACTGAGTGTCATGACAGTTTCATATTTCTAGCCCATCACTGAAGTGTCAACTTTCCCCGCAATCAACAAGCATCTTCCATATGATGTACTATCTTTTAACACCAGAATAAAGCATCAGAAACTGACAGGGTATGGGCGGCATGCAAGATATTATATTTTAGTCAGTATTTAGCCATGTTAAATACCTGTTTTGGAACACGAGTGGATGGAACATTTGCTAAGAGAATGGAATATCAAAGAAATAGGTACAGAAACACAGTGAGTAGCTCAATAAGCAAACCCAAAACTTTTTTGAAATACAGGCAGTTAAATAATGCAGATCAGTGGAATGCAATGGAAAACCTCCTATGTGATTCCATTTGGCATTTGGAGTAAATCTTAGTTTAAACAACAGAAAATGCAGGAAGAGCAAACAGTTCTAAAATTAGACTGATTCATTAGATTAGGATGTTAAATATATTGTTAACTTCACAAGAGAAATTAGAAATTATTTTCAACAATTGTGGTGTTTATCCTGGAGAGAGTTGGCTCCTAAATTTATGTGTTCAGCTGCTGGGGGTGACATTTAAACAGCCTTAAAAATGAAACCATTTAATGTTAGAATCAATATGTTTTACGATGTTGTTTATGGTACTTCAGATTATTTATTCTGCATGTATTTGCACTGAGTGCAAAGCATTTCAAAAATCTTTCTTTTTGCAAATCTGATTTAGGCTTTCCTTTTGCCTAAGGCTTTTCCTTTTGGTAATTAATTTTATAAAAGCAGAGAAACAAGAAAAAATGTAAAGCAAACCACTCTTTTCTGTGAATGCCTGAAAGCTTACATGTGTGTCTACAAAACTTATGTCAATGTTTGAGTGCTGCCTGGGTCATGAAGGATACAAGACATTATTTCTAAAATTGAAGTAATTTTGATTCCGACAGCTTAAATTAGAAACAATTTCCATAATATCTTAAACTTTTAGATTTGAGTATGTCTTTCTTTTTGGTTTTTCTCTTTTTCCTGTCAAATGTTGGAAAATAAAGCAAATTGGCATTTTAGGATCTCTAGTGGGAGTTAGAAATAATTTGGGGGTTAAACAGCCATAATTAACCCTGAAAAAATAGGTACTGTCTTGAACTAACTCGAGAAGAGTTGTGCTTAAACCTATTTCTAGCTCATGATTATCTATATATTGGTTGCAAGATTTTGTACTTAAGAACAGAAAATTCAACACGCGCAGAATTTCTCAAAAGATCTGCTTCTGGCAGGTGCAATATTCAGGGCAGTACTTTAAACTACTGCAACGCATAGAGTCCTTTTCTGTCCTGTGTGATGACAAGGAGGGCATTTACAAAACAGAGTCCAAATGAAAAGCTGACATAGCTTTTTAGATTATATCTCATTCTTTTTTCTACCTTCTGTATAGCCTTTCTTTTATAGCACAGTTGAATCCCTAAATACCCCACTACTTTGTATTGTCAGGTCACCTCTTAGGTTAGCCTGAGAAAGCCTGAGAAAAGTTCCACAGGAAAGATCCACTATTTAACGGAATTCAATCTGTCCCAATAGATTTGAATCACTAACATAAATGTATGAATGTAGATTATATCTCTGTAATGAGGCCTGAATCATTCTCAGTTACTTCAAAGGCCTGAAATTCAACCTTCCTTTTTAGCAGCAACAATCAGACCTTAATGGGTTTCTTTATTAATTGTTCCATTGCTAAGCTTGAAAAGCAGCTACCTTCAGTACAAGTCCTAGACGAGAAATGGTACCTGCTGCTCAAAACCAGTAATTCTGTTTTGCCTTTTACCACTGCAAAATTCTGCAAAATATCTCCCGCACTGCAGTTTTATAAATTATGAATTACATTGACCCATCCAGAATGAAATAAAGAAAACACTTTCCAAAAAATTTGTAAAAAAGTGTAAAATATATTTAAAGAATTTTCTTTTTGAGATGTTTTCTCTCTAAAGTATATTTAGAGAAATAAGTTGTACAGGTGAATTTTAATGAAAAAAAGGCTAAAATTATTTTTAAAATACTTATAGCAATAGCTTATGTCATGTATTTGTCTTTTCATCAGCAAGGAGGCAAATTTGCGGGTTTTTGGGTTGGGTTTTGTTGGGGTTTTTTTGGGGTTTTTTTGGTTTTTTTCCCTAGTTAAGTAGGTGACTTGGATCAGACAAAGATTATTTTAATGAAGTTGGAATAAATTTTGCCTTGCATGATTTCCCTTAGTCAATGTCCTATTTTTTCTGATGACGTAAATAAGTTCTGTTTATGCCCTTGGGTATTAATATAATCAACTTATTCCCAGATGTCACTAGCCCCTCAGTTTAGATTGCTAGATTGCCATCATGAACATTTGCTGCTTACAGTATGATGAGAGATGCACATGTATCTTCTGGTCATGGTACCCAATTCTGTTCTTATTCAAGGTATTGGGAAATTTGCCAGTGATTTCATTGAGAGGGATTTCAGCCAGGATTGTCACTGCCAGAGAGGCAGCTCTGCCAGAAACAAGGTGTGGAATGCCAAACACATCAATGGCTCAGATGCCTCCCTCTGTACATCAATTCCAAACTGCAGAACTTGGTATTATTGTAAAACACGGAATCATGGAATTGCTGATTCTGTGAACACTGAGATCATCAAGTCCAACCTGTGATTGAACACCACCTTGTCAACCAGACCATGGCACTGAGTGTGATGAGTCTTTCCTTAAACAGCTCCTGGTGACTCCACCACATCCCTGGGCTGCCCATTCCAATGTTTAATCACCCTTTCTGTGAATAAATTCTTCCTAAAATCCAAGCTAAAGCTCCCCTGGTGCAGTTTGAGGCCATGTCTTCTCTTTCTGTCACTGGTTGCCTGGCCGAAGAGACCAACCCCCACCTGGCCACAGCCTCCTTTCAGGCAGTGGTGGAAAGTGATACAGTTGCCCCTGAGCCTCCTTTTCTCCAGGACAAACACCCCCAGCTCCCTCAGCTGCTCCTCACAGCACTTGTGCCCCAGACCCTGCCCCAGCTCCATTGCCCTTCTCTGGGCTCTCTCCAGCCCCTCAGGGCCTTTCCTGCAGTGAGGGCCCAGCCCTGGACACAGCACTGGAGGTGTGGCCTCAGCAGGGCCCAGCACAGGGGGACAATCCCTGCCCTGGCCCTGCTGGCCACAGCATTGCTGATCCAGGCCAGGATGCCATTGGCCTTCTTGGCCCCCTGGGCACAGCCTGCCTCATGTTCAGCTGCTGTAACCAGCATACCCAAGTTGTTTTCTGCTGGGACACTTTCCACTCTGTCCCAGCCTGTGGCACTGTATCTCTGAATTACAAAGAAAAGGCAGTGGCACGTAGCAGCAGCCATCAATGAGACAGGTTGTTTGATTTGAGACACAGTGCTGCTTGCTGAAATATTTACAGAGTGTAGTTCATGTCCCCTAACAACAGGAACTGAATGACATTGAATTTTATCTAATAAAATATGTCTTAAAGCTTGAGAAAAAATAATGTTTCAGGTTTTTTTCTTCTGAAAAATCTGCAAAATCACAATTTAATCTCTATTTGTTACCATTTCATATACCTCTGTGACATTGAAAAAGTGTCAGAATACTAATATTATTCCAATATTATGTATAAGAATTAAGTATATAAACTCTTAAGTTGTCAAAGATCAAGCCTGCAGGTGGTGTAACTCATCAGTGTTTTTGTAGCTGGAATAAAAGACATAAATCCAGAACACTATTTTAGCTGCCTGTAATGGGACTTGGTAGTGACAGCATACTCCTTGCTCCTCTGTGTAAACTCCTTTCCAACCAAGTATCCAAAAATGGAGAAGAACTCAAGCAGAGTTTAGCAAAGGTTAATAAAATACATGTTTTACCATTTCATTTTTATTTCAAAACCACTTGTGTTTCTAGATCAGACATAACAGAGACACAGAAAATGTGTCTGAGATAACCAAAATGTAGCTGAGATAACCAGCCAGAGCTGGTTCCACCAGCCTAGAGTCAGTGGTGAGAATGGCCAAGTGCCCTTGAGGCAGGCTGAGTCCTCCAGAGATGAGTGATATGCCACTCACTCTGACATCTGGTGGAAGAGCAAAGCATTGGCTGGGCTAGCACTGCCAGAGGTGATAGGTAATGATTAACTGGAATATACCCTGTCCCATGTCTTTCTTTTGAGAAACACAAACAGAAGGTAAAAGCCCTTAGAAATGCACAGGTCGTCATCTTGTGAATAGACATATAAATTGTGGGTCCAGGAGGATTTTGTTGCATTACTTAGATTAATAGTATTAATTACTATTAGTGGTGACTCTGTCATGGATGCGTTGGCAAAACTGTCTGAATGCTGCACTTCAAGCAAACTATTAACAAAGTGGTTTATTCTCTCTAAGATGCTAATTGTAGTTATTCCCTCAAAATACATTCATGGTTACATTGTGCCTGACAAAAAAATTTACAAAGAGATGTATGACATATTGAAATATCTGGATAACTTTTGTTTGGTAAATACAACTATTAAGAGAAGAATAAGAAATAAGTAAAAAATGCATTCTGTGAAGGTCAGCAAGAGGAAATTACAGACCCACAGACACTGAGTTGTAGTGCCATAAGTAGCTATGTGTGTGGGTTGGACAATGACCATGTTTAGTAATGGTCTGCTGGCAGCCAGTTTTGCTTACTCTGTGGCACAAATATAATCAAAAAGGCAGTATTTTCAAGGAGGTACTTCAATCTTAGAGGATTTGTTTTTCTTTTTTCATACTACCGTAAATGAGGACCACTTAGATTCTCCTATAAATATGAGCAATTCAGAACAAACCAGCCAGAAGAAGCCAAGAAGAGGCAAGAGATCCATTAGGCCTTTGCAGATTATTTTCTCCTCCCACTTAGTGTCATCTAAGCCTGTATTTTCCATGGGGAATCCTACTAAAGCTTTGAAGAAATATTTTGGGCATTCTGACATACATTCCATATGAGCATATACACCTGTGAGTATTCTATGTAATGTGTAATGGCAACAGTAATTATTCCCCTCCTCCCCTTCCGCCGCTGCTGTTTTATCTATTTCTACAGCTTTTTCTCAAGATGCAGAAAACAGATAATATGGTGCCCAAATGTCATCTTTGGGTTTCTGAATGGTTTCTGTTTACTAGAAAAAGTTGGTTGTGGTTTGTTTTTTTATTTTTTTAAAAATTTTTTTAATGTTTTTTGGGTTTTTTCGCGGGGGGCGGGGGGAGGGGGGGAATGTAACAGATAAAAAATTATAAGTGCTTTTTCACACACAGGGGTGTGTACCCTAAAAGGTGCTAACTATCCTGTACTCTACCTGTATTCGATCACAATCCATTTCAGAAAGGCAGCAAAGCCATACTAAAACTCCACAGCACCATCCTTCTTGAGTGCTACTGAAAGGGAGTGAATAAGTCACTTCCAGGCTTTGCTCGTGGAGCTATTTGAAACAGAGCTGACAGCTAGGAACATCAGCCCAACAGCTGAACACGCTTGCCTCACCACAGGCGACCAGGGTAGCCAGCTGGGCTCCCTCTGAGCTGGTTAATAGCTCACACATTGCAGGGGGAGCTCACACATTGCCTCTTCTTTGTCAGCTAATTTGTAGCAGTCACTGGGATAACTTCTGTGAGTAAGCACCTCTCAGCGTGAGGAAGGGCGATGGAAGTGAGCCCTCGGCTGGCAGAGGAGCCTGAGGCATGGCCGGGAAGGAAGGGACAGCTCCCCATGTCTCCTGCTACACAGGCAGGACTGGAGCTGCTGCTAAGCCAGGCTGGGCAGGTGTCAGTCTTCTCCAGTGTGGCATCACCCAGGGGATGTGCAGCAGAGTGGGAAATGTAGGGGACATTCCACCTGTATTTCCACATAATTGCCGTGCAGGGCTGGACACCACCCTTCTGAAGACTGTGCCTTTGCACTTTTATATGGCAGACATGTCTCCGAAGATGCTATGAAGGCAAGAACCAAAAGTGGAGGCAGCTTGAACGCAGAGGATTTTTTCCCTAAATGCTTTGCAGCTCAGAACATACTCATACACTTAATGCTATATGTAACAACACGATGACTCAGATATAATTGTGCAGCTAGATAGACTCTTATTGTTTAGGCCTGAGTTTCAAAAGATAGCCAGACTCTGCTGTTTTCTAGTTTCTGTATCAAAGGATGAGTCCCCCAAAGTCAGCTTATTGCTGAGATGTGATCTTCTAAAAGATTATTTTCATCTGTTATATGGTACTCTCCAGCTGCAGATTATGGTTTTGAAAATGCAGCTTAATTAGTTCTATATTTATTAGCAGATTGTTTAACTTTTTATTAAGATCAAACACAAAGAAAAAGGATAACAATACAGTATCTTCTTTCCAGCATTATTTAAAATGTTTGCAGCATGTTAAAGATTTAAGCAGGCCTCTGAAGAGCAGTCATCCATTCTGCAAGGCTTAAGGAGATTATTTTTCTTTATGGCATATGGCTAACAACTGGCCACACAGAACCGAACCATGTTGCCAGTTACTGATGATAATGATTAGCTCCTAAATGCCAGATTTGGTAAAATTAATGTTGCATTTCGTGTACCCTATATGTAGTTCAAAGCAAGAAACCTTGAAAATTACACAATTTGTTTTTGTCTGTTTGTTTGTTTGGGGTTTTTCTTTTTTTTTTGTATGCCAATAATTGCTGAAATACCTTCCCTGGATATTTCTAAATATGAGCAATACTGCTGCAGGTCTTGTTTTCTGGTTAATTTTTGGTTGTTAGTTTGGGTTTTATTGTCTGTTGATGTTGGTCTTTTTTGGTTAGTTTGGTTTTGGTTTTGGTGGTTTAGTTTGGTTTGGTTTAGTTTCTGGGTTTTGGGAGGAGGTTTTTTGGCTTTTCTTCAGGTTGGTTTGTTTGTTTGTTTTTGGCGCAGCTCAGTCATACATACTCCCTAAAGCAGACTGGGATTTGTGATACCAAGAGACATTAATGATCATAACAAGCAACAGAAGCTTGCATATATGGTAAAAGATCATTCTGAGTAGCTTTCAAAAGTGTACAAGAACTTCATGCACCCAGAGCATAGAGGAGGCCAAGGAAGGAGGGTTTATATGCATTCTTTCTCATTGACCTTGCTTGTGATGCTGCCTTGCCTCTGATATTCCTTCCAGCTCTGAATCATCAAGTTCTTCTATTCATGTGATTACTGTGCAGAGAATGTCATCTTGGAGCCATTTATATCTATCTAAATGATATAAACAGGAAAGGGCACGTTATTTAGTTGTGGCAAGAGGAGCTTGTGTTGACTGCAAGAGAAGCTACATACCTTCAAAATACTGCCTGAGCAGAGGAGAGCATATGGAAGTGCTGAATAGGTAGGCTGACCTATGAAATCTGCAGATTGAATATGGGTAAATATATTTGCTTAGCTTCTGAGGCATCTAAGACCAGTGTGTTTGATGCCTTCTGAACTTCTGTGAGTCTGTTGTACAGACAGTTTAACAAAACAGTGGTGACCCTTGTTTCAGACTTGCCCAGGTCAGCTTTGCTTGTTGGTGCTTTTGTCAGATATACATCAAAAGGCAGAAAACACTTCAACTAATTAACAATTCTATTAGTTAGTTAGTTAGTTAGTTCGTTACCTAGTAAAGTGGCAGGTTAATGTTTCCTACAAAAAGCTCTGGGCATGAGAGAGTGCTAGCTAGATTCATCATAACTGAATGGCAATTAAAAGAATTTATAATAGTATTTACAGACAATGTATTGATTCAAACCATACAATTTGATTACTAAACAATATTTCTGTGATCATACATATATATTTGTCAAGAACTCATGTAATCAGATAAACCACCAGAAGTCAGGTTTCTGAGGAGAGGGAGAAGAGGGAACTAAATCTCTTAGTTTCTCTATGGTTTGCAGAAATTGTGTTCCTCCAGAAGTCTAAGACAGTTAGCTTGTCCACAGCTGCAGTGGACAAGTTATTCCCTGGTGGCCTTCAGAAAAAATGTCTTGCAATTGTTTAGTATCATCAGATAGGAGCTAGGGAGTAGCCATACATCCTCCAAAATAAAAACTTATCCTTGAAAATTTGTTCAGAAACTACTGTGGACCCTTAAAACAGCCTATCCTATTACTGACATTAAACGTTGGCATAGAAATGGAGGCTAGGATGTTGACTCCCAGCATTTTGATTGATGAGTCACACATACAGATGTCATTTCTGAACTGGAATAGAACTGGGAGCAGGGAGTGGCCTGCCACCAAAAATGACCACATCCAGACTGGACTTCTGATGAAAGCAAACCAACCAACATCATCTAATGTATAAAATGTATTATCCTCCACAGAGAAGTAAATATACAAGTTGTATCTATGAAGAGGTCGCTACTGAGCCTGATGTCAGAGAAATAAATACAAGTCAACTCATGAAATCATGACATAGAAAACACTGTCCATAAATAAGTTCCTCTAAACTGTTAGAAATCTTCAGGCAAAACTGGGAGCTCTACAGCACTTTGAGCCCTTTGCCAGCCTTCTAGAAAAATTCTTAGACAATACAAAGCTGGGAGGAGTGGCTGCTGCCCTGGAGAGCTGTACAGCCCTTCAGAGGGACATTAACAAGCTGGAGACGGGCAGAGAACTGTCTGAAGTTCAATAACAGCAAATGCAGGTACTGCACCCTATGCCTCAGTACAGACTAGGGGCTGACCTGCTGCAAAGGTGCTCAGAGAAGGGCTTGGGGGTCCTGGTGGACAACAAGTGGTGCCTGAGCCAGCAGTGTGCCCTTGTGGCCAAGAAGGCCAATGGTATCCTGGGCTGAATTAGGAGAAACAGTGCCAGCAGCTCAAAAATGGTGATCCTGCTCCTCTGCTCAACCCTTGTGAGGCCGTGCCAGGACTGTTGTGTCCAGCTCCGGGTTGCTCAGGACTAGAGAGACATGGAACTCTGAGAGTAAGTCCAGGGGAGGCCTGCAAAGACAATTAAGAGTCTGGAACACCTCTCTCTCTCAGGGAGGTTAAGCCTCTCCTGTTAAGCCTTGAGGCAGCTGAGAAGGGACCTCACCAATGTCTATCAGTGTCTGCAGGGGAGTGGGTCAGAAGAGGGACCAGGCTCTGCTTGGTGGAGTCTGAGGACACAGGGGACAACAGTCAGGAACTGATGTACAGGAAGTTCCACCTTAACATGAAGAAGAAAATCTTTACTGTGCCGGTGACCACACACTGGAATAGGTTGCCTGGAGAGGTTCTGTAGCCTCCATCAGTGGAGATTTTCAAGACCCTCTGGACAAAATTGCGAGTAACATGTTCTAGGTGCAGGTTGGACCAGATGATTCACTGTGGTCCCTTCCAGCCTTACTAATTTTGTAATTCTTTGTGGTTCTTATGCCTTTGCTTAAGCAGCTGCATATACCAATAAATTTCAACATGACAGCACCTATGTTCAAAGCTGCAGGTGCAGTTAAGTTCTCTTAGGGCAGATTTATTCACCATTTCCTAGTCATATTTTCACCTGTAAAAAGTATATCAGATGTTGAATTCTTTTTATAGAATAGTATCAGGATTGAGATGATAAAAACTTAAAATAGTAAAATTTATCCAAAATGTAAGACTCAGAGTATTTTTAAAAGCTTAACAAAATACTTGCATTACTAAGTGACGGCTTCTGCAAAACTACAGCCCAAGCAAGAGCAAAACAAGCTTTCTGATCATTTCACAGTAATTTATTTTCCATTTCTTTTTATAAGAATTCTCTCTAAAACTCTAATTCTGCTAAACTTGGAGAATAAACAGGACTCAAATTTCAGTTGATTCTGGGTGGATGACTTCAACAGATTCTGTGTGGTTTTCCTGCACTGACCAAGCTGCAGAGGATGCATCACTGTGTGGCAATTCTAGAAATTCCCTGGAAATTCCCAGCTTTAACTAAGGAAGACAGCAATTATTGCTCATTCATTGTATGCTGATTTCTTTTCCATTGGACTGAAATTTTTGCCAATGTTTGTAATTGTCCTGTGTCCACATCCACTAAGAATTTGATTTAGCATTTTGTTCTACACAGTGCAGTAAATACCTGTGAGACAGTACGAGTGTTTGATCACATCTTACTGAAAAGGATCAATACTATAACAAGAAAAGACTCCTACTTTCATTTCTAATTCTTGGTGTTTTTTTCCTAGTGAATTAAGGGTTTGTTCTTTGGTAAAAAAAAAAAAAACACACACACACAAAAAAAGAATGCTAACAATCCATTAAATTCTGGGATATTAGTTTCCCCTAGATTAAAAATGACATTTTCTTTAATTTTTTTTTCCATAATAATTTCTGTCTGATTTTGATTTAGAAAGACAAGTCAACAACATTTAAAGTCTTCAAGACTCACTATTGCATTACTGCATCATGTGAATAACTTTGCTTGTTAAGTGAACATTTGTAACCAATTAGTCTGAAGAATGCATCCTTAGAGCTGAGAAAAAGAGGACCTCACCAGACCCTTCTGCTGTCTTGGGCTTAGGTCTGCTATGACAGCACAGGTAGGAAGGAGCTGTGTGTGAGGCACCAAGGTATTTAGCTGGGGATGGTGATACCAGATAATAACAGGCAATGAGTTCCTTTTTCTCCTCTAGTACTGAGCTAGGGGAGGAATCTTTTGCTGGTGATATTATCAGCCTTCATAGAAAGGGGAGAGTTAGTCATAAGATGGTATCTTACTCAGAGCAGGCTTCTTCTGTCATGATGCTGTTTATTTGCCACTCTTACTTAAGGCTATGTTACCAATCCAGGGCCTGTCAGTTGTCCAAGACCAGCTCCTGAAGCCTGTTTACTCATAGAACTTCTGCTGTTTTGAATTGTGTCAAAAATTTACTGTGCTCATGGTATTGAGCCAGATTGTGTGCTATTTTCTATAAAGATAATGGATACAAGAAACAGGGAATTATACCAAGAATTGGATCGTCAGATATCCAGCATTTAAACAAATAATGTAGTAATAAAAACTCAGGAAGCTGTAATTTGTACCAAATCAAGCTCTTCAGAAATGTTTGTGCATACACACACCCCCACTCCTAACCCCTCTTACCAGTTGCTTTTTGCAACTTTCTAGGAATTAGCTGTAATAAATGTGAAAGGAGTTTAAGATACTAAGGACCTGAACTCAACATATACAGTGTTTGACTCAGATTTGTTGTGGGTTATAACTTGACTGTCAGAATGTCATTTCTTACTGGTAAATGTAAGGTACCTAAACATTCATTTTTATGAGAAAATGTATGAACTACCATGGTGGAACCTGAGCTGAACACTGCAAGAAACTGCCAATAATTACTGGGTATCTGGAGGCATCTTAATGTCAAGAGTGAGCTCTGTTTCTGTGCAACACAGAATCTGTTCACAATGAAGGGTTTCAGCACTTGTGATGTTCATCATCACAGTCCTGAAGTATGATGCTCAGCTCCCCTAGAAGAAGCTGCAGCTTGATGCATCTAATTTGTTGTCTGTATAGGTAGGAGAATGACTTCTACCTAGCTACCTAAACACCAGCTGAGGTGCTGCTTCTGTAGAGGGGCAAGATCCCTTCTTCTCATTCAAATTTATAAGCATTTCAGGTAAATCTTTGCTCAAATGAAGTAGGAACTGATAATTTGAAACAGATCTGAAAGCAGAAGTAGTGATCGCTTTTCACCCACAGTTCTTCCTAATGTGATAAGACCTCTTGTTTCAAATTCTTCCTAAAGCAGATTTCCGTCTTATCTACAGTACAAAAAAAAAAGGGTTTAAGCTACATTAGGTGAAATCTCTTTATCTTCTTAATCAATTCTAATGTAATTTTCCTGCTTTGTGTGCCTGTGTCCAGAAAAACACCAGCTGTGGCCTAATACCAAACTTCTCTTCTAGAAGATCTGGATCCCAGTTATTGCTCATGGTATGTTTAGGCACTTTATGACTGTCTGACTGTCTGAAAAATGAATCAATGCCAGTTCAAACAGGCATTGATAATCAAGTCTGTCTTAATTTTCAATCAATTTGTTTGATTGTTGACACTCAATGGATTGAATCCCTCATGGAAATAAGGACATTTAATTTCTGAGCTCCAGCAGGGCATCTGCTGACACCATGACATATATGTATGTATGACATGTATGTACTCGTGTGCTGAGTTCCTTGGTTTGTCCAGTTTTAGGTGCTCAGGTACATTTTAACATGGTAGAAGTTGACCTGTAGGTGCCAATGCACCTTTGTTAAAGCCTGATGCTCCTAGGAGCATTAAACAAATTTTGAGCAAAGCTTTCAACTGATTAGACATGTAAGTCTGCCTTAAATCCTATTTTGAATTCTGGTATTAATATTCTGGCAAATAACCCTGGTTTAACATTATTTGCCCAAGGGTAGCATGGTGGGGATAAATTGTGTCCCACTTGCTCTAATTATATTTTGTCTTTACAAAGGGTAAGATCACATTAAAATATACAAAAATTGCAATTATGACAGATTACAAAGACATCACTAAATGTGATTTTTCTCAGAGGAAGTCTATTAAATTTATGAAATTGAATTGCAAGCTGTGCTTGCTGAGGGAACTCGGAAGGTCAGTAACAGAAACAAGAGTAAAACCTCCAGAATCTTAGTCTGCTACTTCATCTGTACAGCACATTCTTTCTTCTCATATAGTGTACACTTGGAATTGTAAAATATCTGACAAAATACAATCTTGCTCATCTGTGTATTTATTATTTGCTTTTTTGTTTAACTGATGTAATTTAAAAATTTAAGAAATAAACCACCAATTTTGCTTCTCTATTTCTCAAATACGTCTTTCTTTTTAAATTACTGCCAGCCTTGTAGCTCTGTAGCTTTGTACATGGTAGGCTTTCTTTAAAACATGGCAACAAATTTACATCCCTTATTGATAAAGCTTCATTTTTTTCATAAATACTAGAGCCAGGAGCATCTTTCATGTCTATCAGGTCAATCTTGTATTTTAACATAAGTTAAAATTGTGGAAGTTTCTCTTTCCTGTGTGTATCTTCCACATAATCCCTGTATCTAATAACTTGTGGTTAAAAGGAGTTTTGCAAAAGCCTCCAACAGTGAGTCAACAGTATAA